>NC_083646.1:0-202500 GCF_963576545.1 Limanda limanda | reverse complement strand
ACTCGTCTGTGGGTTGATGGGAAATGAAGTTTGAGAAAAGCTGCTAAAAAAATCTGAAATCTGATAAATATTAAAGAGGAAATCAGCCGTCTTCTCTTACATTTGAAGCGGGTCACTGTGAATCTAGAGAAGATATCATAATAATAATAATAATTAATAATAAGTGATGTTGAACCACCAGTAACTGAATTAAAGGCTGATTCATGCTTCAGCAGCAAAGCTACATTGTAGCTACGCACGTAACCCAGTTACGGGGCTGAGTATTCATATATTGTATTCATACACAGAATTCATAGTTGTGCGTTGGTGTGTGTGAGTTGCGCAGCTCTTGTGGTCTGCGTCGCCTCTAGGCCTGATTATATTTTTGTGCACGTCACATTACGCCATACAGATCTGCGTAGGGTACACGTCTACCCCCCTTCACAGCTTACTCTCTCTGTCCTCTCCAGATAAAATAATGCAAATTAGAAAATATGAAATATGAAAGGAATAAAAATAAAAAGAAGCAGGATTCTGGATTGTTCCTGTGTTGGCTCACATCTGAACTTTTACCTACAGCTCGCACTCTGAGGAATGTCCTCCATTTCCTGACGGACATCGGGGACATCTGTAACGCCAAGCTGGGCGCTCCGTACAGGAAGTGCCGGGCACTGTTCACCGAGGCTCAGGCCGATTGCTCCCAGCAGCTGGGGGGGTTCAGAGCCCTGTGTGACATTGTGGAGGGCTTCATGCCGCTCTGCAACATCGCCCGTGGTGTGTTCACCGACACCATCACCTCATACTAACTTCAAATGAGCACCTACCTCTCCACACATTCACTGTAGAAAAGGACTTATATATTTTTTTTATTTCTGTTAACTTCATCATTTCAATCTGACAAACATATTTCACATGATCACAACTCTGTTGGTGGTTTAAGAAACCACCAACCAATCACAGCAGTCAAGAGTTGAGAGCCTCCATATGTCTGAATTGACTTCTGTCCAATCACAAACAAGACATATTTGATCCTCAGGGCTACCGTAGACCAAACATCACTTAAGTAATAAGCTTGATGTTTTTATTGATCACTCATATCTAAGACTCATTGTTCTCTCTTTCAGCCGGAGAGTTATTCTGCATCATCCCCTCGTACATCGCCAACCATCTGAAAAGACGTCTTGCAGCTCGTGAGTTCATCTGTTTTAGAAAACTTTATTTTTTGTTTTTTACTTTATTCATTTTACTGACGACACCAGAGTGGCATGTGTTGAGATTGTACCAAACGTACAAGTACCTGGGTGTGAAACTAAATAAAAAGCTGGAGCGGCTCTACTTCCTGAGGAGGCTCAGCTCCTTCAATTTCTGCGATAAGTTGCTCCAGAGGTTTTACGAGTCTGTTGTTGCGAGCACCATCTTCTTTGCTGTGGTGTGCTGGGCTGCAGGCATCACATCAAAGGACACCAACAGACTCAGCTAAGTCTGTTGTCAGCTCTAAACACTGTATTTTAATAGATGTGTCTGCCTGTCTGTCTGTCTGTCTGTCTGTCTGTCTGTCTGTCTGTCTGTCTGTCTGTCTGTCTGTCTGTCTGTCTGTCTGTCTGTCTGTCTGTCTGTCTGTCTGTCTGTCTGTCTGTCTGTCTGTCTGTCTGTCTGTCTGTCTGTCTGTCTGTCTGTCTGTCTGTCTGTCTGTCTGTCTGTCTGTCTGTCTGTCTGTCTGTCTGTCTGTCTGTCTGTCTGTCTGTCTGTCTGTCTGTCTGTCTGTCTGTCTGACGTAACTCTGCCTCCATCTCTCTCCAGCCATAGTTGCAGCATTTGAGAAAATGAAGAAGGAGTTTGAATTCAACATCTCGGCCTCTGTGACCTTTGACCTGGACACCAACAGCAGTAAGTCTCTGCAGCAGATGTCTCAGGAGATCATGGACGAGGTTTCCTCGGACCTGCAGGTGTTTCAGAAACTCGGCGGGCCATTAAAATACGGTGGCCTCTTCCTGCTCGCCCTCTCGTTCCTGAGGTCAGTCTGCTTTTATCAGGTGCACAGTATCGATAGTGGGCGCTGCACTGTAATTACTGTACACTTCTGTGTGTGTGTGTGTTTTTGTGTGTGCAGGGCAGTGCAGTACAGACGTAGATATCTCCGTGATCTCAACTTTGACAACATCTACATCAGTTCTCAGTTTGAGGAGTTTGACCAACAGGTGACTTCGGGCGGCGGAGTGTCAGTCCTGCCAATCACACGCAGAGAGGCCAAGACCTACATCACGCCACGTCAGTGCCCCTGCATGTGTGTGTTTGTTTGTGTGTGTAAACTAGGACCTAAATACTGATGTGAAAGGAAGTGACCTTTTCAACCCCTCTGTCCAGTGTCGTGGCACCTGTCGAGCGGAGAGTGGCGGGTGGTGTTGATGGGCGTGGTCTCAGTCGTCAAGTATCTCCTTGTTGGGAGCCTGCTGGTGGCGCTGGACTTTCTGGTGTTCTGGATCCTGGATCAGGTAGGCCACCAGCTGACGGGGGATGTGGTGGCCCGAGGTGAGCTAAAAACGCAATGTCATATAAGTATCTGACTGATGTTGGTCAAATGGATGGTAACCCTGGTTACTGTACCGTCCCGTCAGCCCCAGTCACAGTGACAGTGCAGGTGAATGGATCAGGGTTTGCCTCAGACATCTTCAGAGACCTAGTGGCTTCGTTTAACATCCTGCAAGGAGGAAACATCACCGTGATCAGCAGAAAGTGCCTAGTGGAGCCGTCAGAGCCAAACTACAACACGTGTTTTACTCTGGGTAAGAAAGTGACATCAGTGCAGACTACAGGAATTTCCTGAAACACAAATCAACATCAAAATCAAAAGCTCTGAGTCACATGAGGTCACGAACAAGAGCGTTTTTGACCGAAGACAAACACTGTTTCAACGTGTTTTATTTAGAAAAACTTGTGCATATGGCACATTACAACAAATCAAAACTGAAGAACCTGGGCGTTACACTTGACTCAGAAGACTTGTTTAATTCACACATAAACGTCGCAGAGATTGCCTTTCATCATTTAAGAAACCTTGAAAGAGTAAGACCGTACCACACTCTGGAAGATACCAAAAACGTTACTCATGCTTTCATACTTTCTCACCTGGACTATTTTAATGCAATATATTCAGGATTTACCCTGACTTTCAGAATCACTGAGGATTTATTTTGAAATAATTTTACTTATTTTCAAGTCTCTTAATGGAAGGTGCTGTATAAATAAATGTATTTTTATTATTGTTACTATTATTATATACAGAATTTTTGACAAAATGAAAATAAAACTTAATCTATTTCATCAGATAATCAAAAGTTAAAAATCAAAGTGCAATAAAAGATTTGAAAGAATTAAATTTAATAGTCACTAAACAAAACAAGTTTTGAACCATTAAATAAAAGATTTATCAATAACAGATAAAAACACACTGTATCCATAACCTATAGAGATATAAATACAACACATAAATAGATAATCACTGAATCTGTGGTCTGCTCAGGAGCCTTTGAGCAAAGTACCGAACCTGCAGCTGCTCAGTGTGACCAGCAGCAGACGTTCTGATGTCTCTGCTGGTTTCACTGGTCTCACTGGTTGTGCTCTGTGCTGCAGGGTTCCTGCTGGGCCTGACTCTGCTCCTCTCTCTGATTGGAGGCTTTGTCCAACGCTGCCGACGACTCATCTGTGCTTCATATCATCCAGGGAGAGAGCAGGTACACACACACACCACACAAACACACACCACAAACACACACCACACAAACACACACCACACAAACACACACCACACAAACACACAACACACAAACACACACCACACAAACACACACCACACAAACACACACCACACAAACACACACCACACAAACACACACTACACAAACACACACCACACAAACACACACCACAAACACACACCACACACACACACACCACAAACACACACACACACACACACACACACACACACACACACACACACACACACACCACACAAACACACACCACAAACACACACCACACACACACACACCACAAACACACACATACACACACACACACACACTTCATTATATCGACTGCAGAAAAAATTATGTGAGAACATAAACCAGGAAGGACTTTGCCAGACAACAGGAACTGGAAATATGTCTCCTCACGCTGCAGATTACATCAGAGACACATATATGTATGAGTATATATACATGCATATATGTAAATGCACATCAGACCTGAAGCACATAAGACCTGAACCACATCAGACCAGCAGACCTTGACCCACTCTTTGTTCATTACATTTATCTAAATACAAACCCAGTGATCTCATAAAGCACAGAAGTAAAATATTGTGACACTAACACATGTAAAAACAGTTTGTCTTCACATTTCTGAAACAATCTGCACAACAAACACCAGAACTAATTCATTCAGAGAAATGTGCTGAACAGTGCCTTGCTCAGAGTGTCCTCAGCAGCAGTGTTGGTCAGAGTCTGTAAATAAAAACCTATGCTGATTGTTGGAGGAGGAAGTTACTAGGATTCTAGTGAGTTGTGTAATTGTTTTTGTTTTCCTTTACGTGTTCATCAGGAGCGGGCACAGTTCCTACGTCAGCAGATCTTCAGTCAGAGGAGGGCGGAGGGGGAAGCTCTCAGGAAGTCTGCAGTCGGAAACCTGGCAGAGGAGGAAGGAGGTGGTGAAGGTGGAAGAGGGACTCGACTACGAACCTTCCTGCTCAGGTACAAAAATGTACACAACCAGACTGAAGTTACATACATCAGGAGCAACACAAAGATTCAATTAAAATTTATTAACTGAATATTATAATATAAAATATCATGTTGTGCAATCAGAATAACTGCTGCTGAGTGACAGACTTATTGTTAGTAGGTGTAACTACACGGAAACTGTATTGGTTAAGACACTATACTGCAGCCAAACACCAGGAGGCGACAGAGATGATTCTACTCTAGTTTTGGGAGCTGTCATGTCGTCCATCTGTATTTGCACAGAGGTCCCAACCAAAACATCTCTGTCATCTGATGTCTCAAAGAATTGTGCTTGTGTGTGTGTGTGTGTGTGTGTGTGCGTGTCAGGTTACCTGGGGCAGCTCACCTTCTGGGTCTGTCGTCACCCGTCACATGTCTGGCCTGTGGAGAGGTGGTGAAGTCCGAGGACAACAATATGGTCGCCTGTCACTTCGCACATTGTACAGGTGAGACGACAACATGAACGCAACACAAACAGATCCAAATATTCTAAAAGAAAAGACAGAGATTTAGAATTAAAAACACATGTTGTTTTTTTAGAAAGAAATGAAGAGTTAATACCGGAACAGAAAGAGGAATTTCTCCTGGTGGTGTGTTTGTGGAGGAGCTGAGTCTGAAACAGAGTCTGAGGAAATATAAGTTACGCTAAATGACTCTTTTTAATCTGGTTCTGTGAGGAATTGGAGAAAAGCAGGACACAAATGCAGGAGCCAGTAAAATATGGAAAGACGTCCTTTAATAAGGCAAAAATAACACTACTAAAGAACAAGATGCAAAAGAAAGTAGGGTCCAAAGGAAACTGGGTGAAAAGAAATCACATCCACGTTCACATCAGCCTTTGGGTGAATGTACATAAGTGTGACAAATAATTGGGGAATTTCCCTTGGCAGATTAAAGATTAAAGGGTCTTAAGGATACAGGCAATAGTTCGATATCGGTGGTACACAGAGTCTCAAATTTATGTTTTTGTTGATTGAGTTTAAAGTAATTTCTTCATTATTTTGTATAAAGTTCTTTACAGATAGAAAATGATCAATCTTTAGCTCTGTGTCATATTTTATCAAACCTTTTATGGGACAAGTCGCTCCAGCTCTGCTGAGTATTTATGAGCTGCTGTTTTGGTTTTACAGGCGTCTACTGTCGGCCATGTTTCCACAGTTTAAGAAACATGTGTGTTGTCTGCATGCGACCTCTGACCTTCCAGGACGACAGCGAGGAGGAGCAGTGAGTACCCACAGTAATCACGAGGGCTCACATCATGTTAATATATGAATGTTGTGTTATTTCATCATCTTGATATATAGCCACAAAAAAAACTGTTGCCTTGGATTCAAAACTGCTTATTCACACTTTGATATAATTGACTTCAGGCTAAAATGATGCTGAATCGTATTTTGTCATTGATGAATCATACTTAAAATATTGCTGATAGCTAACCCAGGGTGAAATGTTGCTGAGTCATCAATCAGTGTTGGTCAGTCAGGGTACATTTTGCTGATCATACATCAAAAAAATAGATTAAAAAATAAAATAAACAAATAACATAAAATAAAAAGCTGAGTCAGACTGAGATCAATCTATTTTCTCAGAGACTCCAGTGATGACGAACAGCGGCCTCAGTGTTCGGCAGCTCTGAACTCACGTCACCACACCGGGATGACGAGGAGAATCGCAGCAGCAACACGACGGGGACGGACTGAGCGTTCAGAGGCTGGAGACAGAGTGAGGGACGACGGAGGACACAAAGTTAACTCTGACTCTGAGCTCAGGTACAAATTTTACTATTGATCTGATCACTGATTCATTATTGACCGAAGTTGTGTCTCTTGGTACAAAAGTGTAAATAAAAACAGTCTTATCATAAATATAAAGGAAACCATAACAAATGTCCTTAAAATGCTTTGATTGTTTTTTCCCGCTCTGACCTCTGTCAGTGAAGCAGACATGACCTACCAGTACCAAACCGGGTCAGATGAGTCCGACAGCGAAGTCTGCTTCCAGTCCACCGCCACAACAATCAGCACACGCCAGGAGGAGGCCATTGTCACGGTCCTCGGTGACTGAGCACCGTGACAAGGAGTTTGCGTTATTAAATGTTAATAAAGTTTTTATTTTACTTTTGTTGAGTAAAATCATAGGAAGTTGCTTCTTATTAAGATCAGTGAGACAAACTGGGATTTGTGAATATAAGACAAATAAAATGTGATACGCGTGGAGAGACACTCATTAACAGCTACACAGAGACTGAGCTGAAAAGCGCTGCGGTAATTTGAGTTAGTCTGTGAGTTTCTGTTTGGATTAATAAAGTCAATTTAAACCCAAATGCTTTGTCTCTGGCTGCTGTGGTGAGAACCCTGTGACTGGTCAACTGCAACCCTAACCCACACTTTAGAAACTATGTGAACGTAGACCAACAAAGAGACTCACACTCTGATTCAATGAAAACTTCCTTCTTTTAACCAACTCACCATTGATATGATTAAACAGACATGCATTCTGGGAGTTGTAGTTTGTATCAGTCAGGTGAAGGAAGAGGATAAGGGATAAAAGCACATAGGAGAAGGAGATATTCTTGAATGACTTTTTTGGTGAAGGTCGGAGAGACTTGGAAAGTGGTTGTGTCTGGACTAATTTGGGTCCTACGGATGGATTGGTGCCATATCCGAGCTTGTACGACCTTCGGACGGGGTCGGACGAGCAAATGGTAAAATTGACTGATTTTGGGAACGTCAACACATGTGTTGACGGAGATATTCTTGAATAACTTTTTTTGTGAAGGTCGGAGAGACTTGGAAAGTGGTTGCGTCTGGACTAATTTGGGTACTGCGCATCGATCGGTACCATCCTTGAGCTTCTCCGACCTTCGGAAGGGGTCGAACGAGCAAATGGTAAAATTGACTGATTTGGGGAATGTCAACACATGTGTTGACGGAGATTTTCTTGAAATAACTTTTTTTGTGAAGGTCGGAGAGACTTGCAAATAGGCTCTACCCCCACTAATTCGGATACTGCGCATCGATTGGTACCATCCTTGAGCTTCTCCGACCTTGGGTTAGGGTTAGGGTTAGGGGAGGGGAAAATGATCCTGCCTCCTTTAAAAAGGTGGCAGGAGGTGCACGGTCCTTCACTCCAGGGGGCTCCCTGGTCCCCATTTGTCACAGGTCCTGTGCCCTTAAACTAGTAATGTAGTTATTACACGCTGTGATTACAGATACGTGGACTATTTATATTAAACTTTAAACAAACTTTTTACAAATATACATTTTTTATGCTTAACCCTTGTGTTGTCCCTGCTTCCCCATGCTGTTGGCTGTGAGCGTTTGGGTAGCGATTTAGCTAACGCTTGTTGTGATACCCTGCTTCAAACACACAGACGCACGCGCACGAAGGGCAATAGAAAAGCGAACAGCCCTTGCATATGTATTTGTTACGTAGGGCCCGTCTCTTGTCGTTCGGGGTCTCCCTGACCCTGAGAGTCGCGACGTCGGGCCCGCTCGGCTGCCCACGTTGAGGGGCCGTCTCTCCGATCGGGGTCTCCCTGACCCTGAGAGTGGCGACGTTGGAGACGGTGTAACGTAGGGCCTGTCTCTTGTCGTTCGGGGGGTCTCCCTGACCCTGAGACTCGCGACGTCGGACCCGCCCGGCGGCCCGCGCTGTGAACTCGAGCCTGTTCTTGCTCGGTGATGCGAAGAAGAAGAAGGAGAAGAAGAAGAAGACTCTTGCGCAGTAATGATCACAAAAAAGAAACGTATTTTTCTTATTTTTTTTTATAGCTGCACACGACACACGCAAAGACGTAGGACTTGTCTGTTGTCGGTGGGGCGCCCCGTGACCCTGAGACTCGCGACGTCGGACCGCCAACGGCCGCCCGGGTTGCGTACTCGAGCCTGTTTTCTAGCTCGGTGATGTGAAGAAGAAGAAGAAGAAGAAGAAGAAGAAGAAGAAGAAGAACAAGAACAAGAACAGGAACAAGAACAAGAACAAGAACAAGAACAAGAACAAGAGGAAGAAGGAAACTCCTTTTTATTATTTTTTATAGCTACACAAGACACACGCAAAGATGTATGGCCTGTCTCTTGTCGTTCGGGATCACCGTGACCCTGAGACTCGCGACGTCGGACCGACCGGTCTCCCTCCGTTGTGTGCTGTAACCTGTTCAACCCTGAGACTCGCGACTTCGGGCCAGCCCGGCCGCCCGCGTTGCGTACTCGAGCCTGTTTTGTAGCTCGGTGATGTGAAGAAGAAGAAGACGAACAAGAGGAAGAAGGAAACTGATGAAGATGTTTTCTTACTTTGCTTGTGTTTTGTCAACTTGCATGTGTTTTCTGAAGTTGCTGTTCGTTGAGCTCTCAGGGCCACCGTATTTTCCAGCCTTTTGCCGTTTTACTTTTGCACCAAGAAACACATGTACAATAAGAAGATAAAGACTTCACTTTAAGTAGACAAGACATTGACAGAATAAAACAAAGAGGACAAGAACAGTGAATACAGGACAGTTAACAGAACGGAATGACGAAGCAGTTTGTGTGTGTGTGTTTTTGCTATATGAATATAACAAATATTATTTATAATTATAATAAAAATAATAATAATCTTATGATCATAATAATCAGACCACTTTTAAAATGATCTTATTATAAAAATGTATCTCACCGATATAATAATAATTATAGTAATAATAATATTATCTTGGAGAATAAATTAAGAAGAAAAGTTGTACTAATACGTAATAAATTATCATTTATAATGAAATTATAATCATTACTATGATCATCCACACTTATAACAAATACAATAATAATCATCAATAAGAAAAATCCGGTCCCCGGGGAGGTGCTCCGGTGCTCCGGGAGGTGACCGAGACCGGGACGTCCCCGGGGACGGTCCCGGAGGAGCACGTCCCCATGCACGTTAACATGTGGGTAAAAATTTCAGCTGATTATTACTGATCAATAAAACTACACACACGACACAGTAAACAACAATGATTCTATCTGTCCACTGTCTGTCCTCTACCTGTCTCACTCAGTGCTCCGGGACCGGAGCTGCACCTCCGTGCAGATTAAAAGTATCTGCTAACTATGCAGCTCCTGTAGATCAGTGATAAGGTCTCTGATTGGACAGTCCTGTCAGCATGATGTATAAGAAACCCTTTCATTGGCTGTAGGCGCAAGTGAAGTGCGCCCATGGCTCGAACTGTCATCCGCCATTGAGAAGCTGTCCTTGCTCAAATGTTCCTGCCCCTTTTGTTGGCTTCCATAGACTTCCACTTGCCCGGCGCCCACAGGGAGGAGTGGCTTCTCTCTCAGTGATAACGAATGGCAAATATATTACCAAATATAATATATTAAGTGGTTTTTGACAGGGGCTTACGGTCTCCGGCACACATTTAACGCTTTAAAACAGTACATTTCTTATTCAATTATTTGATATATAATGTTTTTTGACATGTCATTTTTTTTTTTTTTTTTTTTTTTTCATCTCAAAATTGTAGGGTGGGCGGCGCCCCAGCGCCCTGTATGACGAACCGCCACTGCTCGCAACATCATTAGTATTGCCAATAGTTTCCACAGTGAAGCGTTGATTGTCCTTGAATTCATTCAAGGACAAACTTGAATTGATTGATTCAATAACACTGCACTTGTAGTGGATTTGTACGTCACTGAGATGATTTGAGGTTTCTGTCCTGGTGTTTGTTTGTACCAATACATCTTATCGTTTCTCTCTTCATAGAAACACTGCAAAGTCAAGTTGTCTCCAACATTCGCTGATATAAATCCACCGTCTTGATGAGACAAGATAAAATGATGCATGTGAACTGAAGAGAAAAAGGAGAAAAGCAAAATATCTGTTAATGCTATGTGACCGAAATGAAATCGTAATCATTATCAGAACTGACTGAATAGTTAAAAAACACACAACTCACCCAGTTCCCCCAAGAAGAAACATGTGAGGTAGAGAACGAACTTCGGAGATGTCTTCATGTTGAAATCGTCGTGTTGAATGACAAACAGTCCGACACTTTCTCCTCTCTTAAGAGTAAAGACTTGTGTTGATTGGCCAGCAGGGCCACACTGATCACATGATCACTGCTTCCTTTGATGTGAATCTTTGTTCTTTAAAAAGAATCACATGGTGAGAGACATCTGAAGCAGTTAGAGTACATTATACTACTACTACTACAATTGTATTAAATTATTCATATAGCAAGTCAAACATAAATTCATAACAAACATTTGGAAAGATTGTCGAGAGATTAGAACATATATATAAAAGTTACAGGTGAATTCAGACCCCAGGGACTAACACAGCACATCTATTAAATATATCTCTTAAGAGGATAAGGAGTTTGGAACAACCTTCCGCTGGAGATCCTTCAGACAAAGAGGGGGGGGCTCGAACAGAAAAGACCTGGTCCCCTTTGGTGCTGCAGCTGGGAATGTGGAATGGTTATGAGGGCCTTTGCTGTGAACCTGAGGTTACAACAGGGACCACCTGGTATCAAAAAGTCTGAAGTCAACAGTTAAATTAATGGAGGTAACAATTTTAACATAGTAGTAACAGCAACCCTGCTTTATGAAAGTATTGGTGATTTTGTTTTCTGTCAATTTCTGTTCATTTTATTGCCGTTCACTTGGAGTAGTCTGCTGGGGTGTAGTGAGGACACTGCAGAGACTTCCTGTTTGAAAGCGCTCAGTCAAAGAGAGCAGACGGTCTTTTGACCACACAGAGGCTAAATACAGATCCTCACATGTCACGTACAAAATTGTTAAACAACTTGGGGTTAAGTTCAAGAAGTATTTTTTGTATTTAGTGGGAGGGGTTAATTATGGCAACTGACAACATCAAATCAATTCGTCTGATTTAAAATCTTAAATTAGTTTTGCAAAGAGAAAATTTACATTCAGCATGTATGGAAGTGTAAGATGTTCAGCTCTACTTCTTTACACTGGTGTAGACGCATTCACTCCCGTCACCGTCTGTTTGTCTTCTTGCTCTGCTGAAGCTGTGCTCCATTAAAATTAAGTTTATTAAAATCTGAATGTATGATGCTGCCATTGCAATATGTTTAAGAGAACTGGAATGGCACTTTGAAGAGAGCACACTGGCATCAAGGCCCACCAGTATGAAAGTATAAAATCTTTGTGCAGATAAACCAGGTAGGATGGTGTTTGAGGAGGACTCACTAATTACAAGGAAGAAATTCGAAGTAGCATTGGGGCGTTAACACAGGACAAGAAAACAGTCCATTCCAAACAGGCAGGTTTACTATGGACGCAACAGTATTAGTATAAAAAGCCCACAAGTGCAACAACATCATTTCTGGTTTCCTGCACTGCACACTTTCACTGCTTTATGGCTGAGTACACACATTCAGACCTTCTGTTGTCCCTCTGTCGTCTTGACCTGTTGGGGAAGTTAATATTCAAAGCAACATAATGGAGGTCGTCTGCATCTTGGTAACCCTGGGTCCAAAACACACATAGAGACGAAATAGGATATTGGTCTGAATAGAAAATTTAAACAGTAAAAGGAAGTTTGAATGTCCATTAATGGATCAATGAGATAAGTGTCACCTCTGGAATTGTTGTTGATGGGGAGCTGATGACTCTCGATATAAATCCCACCAAAGGGTTGTTATTCAAAAGTTATATTTAGTGAATGTATATACATACATGTATGTTCCTGACCAGACTTTATATACAGTCTATGTGTAAGCCTGTAACAAATGACCTCACCCCTTTAGCACAAAACATATTGGTTGGTACATACGATGATAGTTAGTCACACAAACCTTACTAAAGAAATGTGAGGTTGTTTTTACATTTCTGGCCACAAGTAAATTATAAAAAACTGCTTGTATGTGACGTGGTCACCATGTTTCCAACAGATAGCTGTGGTCTGTGAATAATGAAGCTCAGAAGAAACAGTCAGTCATGTTGTTGGCCATGACAGACAATGTGCACAAGTGTTTGATCAGTAACACAACAGCTCATCTTTACCTTTGCATTCATTCTGGAGGATGGAGCATGGGGATCTGAAAAGACAGACAGACTTTTTAATGTCATATAATGATCACTGGGATCATGAGGAACAGAGAAGTGTGGCGTGAAGGGGACATCCCTGTGGAGCAAGATGGCGCCAGTGTGTTTGTCGGCCTGCCGTCAGCTCCGTCAGCTCGTAGCTGTTCAAGTTGTTCTTTGTTTGTTTATGCTGGCACTTATGCTATGCGGGCACTGCTCTGTTGCCGCTAACTGGACCTATGATCGTCAGACTCTGCTACATCTCTCTGCAGCCCATCTAGGACGGAAAGATCTCTTCCTGGCTCGTCTTTCGTGGGATCCGAGGTACTCCTGCCATGTATCCATCACTCCGCATCGACCCCAAACACCTGTCAGCTCTGCTCGTCTGAGACTGCGGATCCGTAGCGGTGGAGTGAACTCCCTGAACATCCGCCCTTTGGATTACTCCCGTTGCCCCCAGGCTGCGATTCATTCCACGACAAAAATCGCCTTGGTCAACTGCAGGTCTGTGTCTAACAAAACTTTTGTTTTAAATGACTTCTTCTCTCATCACAATCTGGACTTCCTGTTTTTAACCGAGACTTGGATCAGCGCTGGAGTTGGCCAGTCTTCTGTCTTCGGCGAACTTTGCCCTATTAACTGCTCGTTCATTAGCACACCGAGGTGCGCTGGAAGAGGAGGTGGAGTAGCTCTCGTCTTCAAAAATAATTTTAAATTACGGATACTCTCTGTAGGGAGTTTCTCCACTTTCGAACTGCAATGCGTAATTGTAGAATCTGCTATGTCCCCACTGGTTTGTGTACTCATCTATAGGCCCCCTAAGCCTGACAAAGACTTTATAACAGAATTCTCTGACTTTCTCTCCCTTTTTGTCTCATTGCATGATCGTCTTCTCATACTTGGTGACTTTAATATCCACGTCTGCTGTCCAGACAGACCCATGGTTAACGAATTCCGTGGTGTAATAGATGCCTTTGGTCTTACTCAACATATAAATAAAGCTACTCATATTTTGGGACATACACTTGATCTTATTTTATCTTATGGCTTTTCTGTAGATAATATTGTGATTGAGGATGCCACTTTCTCTGACCATAAGCCTATTATGTTTGATGTTACCCTCTCCAATCCATTGCGAACTGCCAGAGCTCAAGGTCGTTACTCTCGCCACATAAACTCTCTTACTGCAGCCCAGTTTTCTGATAGCTTTCTTAGTAAAACTGTTGCATCTACCATTGCAACAGCGGCATCATCCTCTTCTAGCCCGGATGATTTAGTCAGCCTTTTCCACTCTTCTTGCTCTTCCATACTTGACTCTGTAGCTCCTCTTACATATAGCCGCCCCAAGCAAAAATCTCAATGTTGGTTGGATGAGGCCACCCGCTCTCTCAGACAGGCCTGCCGTAAAGCCGAAAGGAAATGGAAAAAGGATCACCTAACTGTCTCCTTTGAAATTTTTAAAACTGCACTAGCTTCCTTCCAGGCAGCAGCAAAAAAAGCCAGGTCAAATCACCTCTCTGGTCTGATTAGCAAACACTCTAATAGACCCAACATTTTATTTAGCACTATTAATTATTTTATCAACCCTCTTAACTCCCCAGTTGCTGATGTATCTACTGATACCTGCGAGAAATTCCTTAAGTTTTTCACCAATAAAATAGAGAACATTAGATCATTGTTTACCCCCTCCTCATCACCCTCTCCACCAGATTATTCTGGTGCACCAGCTATTTTTAACCAATTTCAGCCCATTTCTCTCATTGAACTGCAGGATTTAGTATTGCACATGAATCCCACTGCATCCCCCCATGATGCCATTCCCTCTTCTATCATAAAGGATGTTTTTGATGCAGTTGGCCCCTCTATTCAGGTAATTCTAAACTCATGCCTCACATCCGGCACTGTCCCTACATGTTTTAACCCTTGCTTAAAAAACACAACCTTGATGCTGAATGCCTAAAAAATTACCGCCCCATCTCTAAGCTTCCTTTTCTTTCTAAAGTTTTAGAGAAAGCTGTTTTGTCACAGTTGACTCCCTTTCTGACCACCCACCACATACTAGAACCCTTTCAATCAGGTTTTAGATCCCTTCACAGCACAGAAACTGCCCTGCTTAAAGTAACTAATGATCTGCTCCTCACTTTGGATTCTGGTGATAATGCCATCTTGATATTACTTGACCTTAGTGCTGCTTTCGACACTGTAGATCACAACATCCTCCTCACCCGCCTGGACCAGCAGGTGGGTATCAGGGAGACTGCATTACTTTGGTTCAGCTCTTACCTTAAACACAGGACTTTCTCTGTCTCTATAGGCCAGTTCTCTTCATCATCTGCCCCTGCCTCTTATGGGGTCCCTCAGGGGTCCATACTGGGTCCCATGCTATTCAGCCTGTATATGCTCCCACTGGGTGACATTATCAGAAAGCATAACATCTCTTTTCATCTCTATGCAGATGATTCACAGCTGTACCTGCCATTAAAATCTAGGGACTCCATCCAATCTCTCCTGGCCTGTCTTGAAGACATCAGAAACTGGATGGCCAACAACTTCCTCCAGTTTAATGGTGACAAGACAGAAGTCATCATTTTTGCCCCCCCCCCCAATGTAAGATGCACTGCTCTAAATAATTTAGGTTACCTCACTCCATTTGTCACACCCTACGCCAGAAACCTGGGTGTCCTCCTTGACTCTGAACTCTGTCTTGACAAACAGATTAGTAATGTGGTCAAAACTAGTTTCTACCAACTTAGAGTGATCTCCCGCCTCAAAACCTTCCTATCTCATAAAGACCTGGAGATAGTAATTCATGCCTTTATTACATCACGGCTGGATTATTGCAATTCCCTCTACCTCGGCCTCCCCTAATCCTCACTCAGACGTCTACAGCTGGTTCAAAATGCAGCTGCACGTCTTTTAACTGGCACCAAGAGGCGTGAGCACATCACCCCCATTCTGGCCTCCTTGCACTGGCTCCCCATTCATTTTAGGATACAGTTTAAAGTTTTATTATTTGTTTTTAAGGCACTCAATGGGCTGGCCCCAGCCTACATCACTGACCTTGTACAGCCCCAGTCAGTCCAAAGGTCCCTCAGATCCTCTGGCAAAGGTTTTCTGCACGTGCCACGCTCACGGCTCAAGCGGAAAGGTGACAGGGCCGCTCCACGTCTGTGGAACCTGCTCCCTCAGGACATTAGATCCGCCCCCTCCATTTCTGCCTTCAAGTCTAGGCTAAAAACCCACTTTTACTCCCTGGCCTTCCTTTCCCCCTAACTGTTATTGAATGTTATTGCACTTTGTATTGGATTTTAGGACTTATGGTCAATTTGTATTGTTATATTGTATTATTTGCCTTTTATTGTCATTGTATAGCACCGTATTGTTATATTGTATTATTTGCCTTTTATTGTCATTGTACAGGACTTTGGTCAGTTTATGCTGTATTTAAATGTGCTCTATAAATAAAACTTACTTACTTACTTACTTACTAACAGATAGTAGCATTTACCTGTAACCCTCATCATGCATAATGAGAAAGCCAGTAGAACACTCAGCAGGGTGGGGAATGCTGAAGTCACACTCAAGAAAACCACCAGCCAGTCCACCTCATCTGCAGAGAGCCAGAGGACAGGAGACGTCACACACTTTTAACCTAAGGAGTAATGATCACTATTCATCACGTGAGACTCACCATCAAACTCCAGCTTGGTCCCGTCTCCAAAAACTATGTTGCAGACAAATGCTATCACCATCACAAAGTCTTCAGCAGAGATTACATTTCTTTAGATGTCAACATGTAATACTTTTCTTATCAAGTACTAGTTTGCGCTGTAGTATTTTTAATGCTTGACATCTAAGTTAGGAGTAAACATTTTTTATTGTATTTTTACGTTGAATAATTAATGTTCTGATGAGGTTTGTGAACTTAGACAGCTGAACCATTCCAGCAGCAGTTTCTAGGCGACACATGTGACTGAAACTCAACAGAATCATATTTGGTATTTAATCTAGTCTGCACGTTGGTTCCATCATTTCAAATCTTTCCATCGAAAACAAAATCCCTATGTGGCGATCCTATGAAAACCTAAACTGCTAAGACTCATGTGGAAGGTAAATTAAGCCAATTTAAGATCAGAAGTTAAGCTAAACTCACTGAATTAGAACGCTGCTGTGGTGGGGCCATTGATGTCACTGCATGGAAACACCAAGGCATTGTTGTTTGTGGTTATGGTGCATCAAGTCGAAGGCCAGTCTTCCTGTAGTTGTGGCAGATGTGCAATGTCTTAGACACGCAGGGGATTAAATGAAGTTCTGTCACACAACTTGTGTTCAAATGTTTATTGCAGCAGTAGATCAGGTCATTGTTTGAGGTCTATAGGCTCCGACTTAATCACTCCCCCAGATATGATTACATAGATATGATGCAAGTGATGAACAAACACTCATAATCCCCTTGGGAGCCTACAGGTGGATGCTGGGGTGGTGGAGGGGCGGAAGCAAATGGCAGCAATATAGACGCAGCAGCTGATGTGTTTCTGAAACGACTCTGAACAGTGAACTAGTCAGGGTCAACCTTTGGCCCAAACCCTTGACATCTTTGTGGTTTCCTGTCAAACAAGTATTGTTCCACCAGACATCCACCTTGATCTCACTATAAAATGACCTGTGGATTGGGGTGGTGTATCCTGACAGTGGTGGAGGATCAGGACGATGGATTGACCTTTTATGTAAAGCGCCTTGAGATAATATATATTATGATTTGGGGCTATCAAAATAAAATTTCATTTAATTGAAAATGTGTGTCATGGTGGCATCTGATCTTGGTGATGGATCATGATCGTAAAGGGGGACCCTGATATTAAATAGTGGTTGTGGATTATGATTACAACGATACTGCTTGATATACAATATGAGCGGAAAATCTTCTGCTGTTTTGTTCATGTATGAAAGGCAAACACTGCAGAAAATCCGGTCCCCATTCTCCGGACATCCCCCGGAGGTCGTGATAAAACCAAAACTCTTGATAGTCATCAACACCTTTTCCAGCCTTTTGCCGTTTTACTTTGCATCAAGATACACATGTACAATGAGAAGATAAAGACTTCACTTTAAGTAAGATTTAAAATTGTGGCACAAATATCACAATTATTTTTTCACAACATCTTGTTACAGTGATAGCAACTGCTCCATACACAAGCAGCACAAAAGCCCAAAAGCAGACTGATGACAACGCCTCAGTTCCTCTCTGAGCTTCAGTTCCGGTGGTTTCTTGAGTGCATGGTGGTGGCGTAGACAACATTAGGCTCCGGCTCTCCCTCTCTAGCAGGCCTTCTGCTCTGCTCTGCTCTTGGAAGGAAACTCAGTCCTTCGTAGTTCAGGTCATCAGAGCCCACATTCTGTAAATGGAAGTATTCAATGGCTTATATCACCCTGAGCTGTCTGTGTGGCATTACATGAAACCACTACTTGATGACTGAAAGACTTGGATCAATGTTAATCTATGGTTCAAGTTTGATTACCTTACTGTCTTGTGGATCCTGTGCCTCTTTATGTGCTAAATGACAGAGACAACACATCTGGTCAGGACTCAGGGAGCTTTGTATTGACCAAGTTGGAATAAAAACACATAAATACCTGTAAGAAGTTTCCAGATTTTAAGAACCAGAGCGATGATGATTATAATGAGGATGATAATCAGTCCGCCCATGAGGATCTCGATGGTCAGATTTGCTTGATCATCAGACCTTTCTACAAGAAAGATACACTTTTGAGCGTTGTAAAGACTGTATAAATATGGACGTGGCTCCACTTCTACGTTTGACCTTGTTTTTACAGCATCAAATAACAAATAACAAAACACTTGAACCTAAGGAGTAATGATCACTATTCATCACGTGAGACTCACCATCAAACTCCAGCTTGGTCCCGTCTCCAAAACCTATTGTGCAGACAAATGCCATCACCATCACAAAGTCTTCAGCAGAGATTAAATTTTTTTAGATCTTAACATGTAATAATTTTCTTATCAACTACTAACGTTGTATAAAAACAGGAAAATATAATTTGATGTGTATTTTAACTTTTCAGTTTGCTCCATGTCCCATCCACTAACACGGAGGAATCAAAGTTTACGACCTATATGGCAGCCAGCCACTAGGCGGCGATCAAGATGCTTTGGCTTCTTTTTGCAAGAACTTAGTAGTAGTTTAGTTCAGACCAGCTCTTATTTCAAGACGGCATAAAATCTATTTCCCCTATAAAAAAACACAGACAAAACTCTGCAGCAATCTTACCTTTAACCTTTAAATACGTTGCACTATAAACTGCTGGGAATTTTCTGTTGGTGCCGACCTTATAGCCACATATATAGAGTCCAGAGTCAGATAAATCCACTTGTTTGATTTGGAGAAAGACGTTACTGACGTTGGACGTCATGTTGAACTTTTCTCTTTCAAACCCATCGAAGTACAATGCAACTGTGTCATGGGAGAGCATGGAGGAGATGAGACTGGTGTTGGATCCGTTCTCCAATCTGAACCATGATATGTGAGAGGGGGAACTGGTGTAGTTGGTACACAGCAGCGTGACCTCTTCACCGGTCTGGACCTCCATAACATGAAATTCACAACGTGAGACAGAGATCCAACCTGAAACAAACAAGATTCTGACATTTTCCCGTTTGGGTAGAGAGGTTGTTTTAAGGGAAATCTTGCAGGGTGAAGTTTTTTCTGGAGACGGATGATGTCAAAAATATTAATTATGATTTCACCTGATGCATCGGGGGAGAAAGGAGTATTATAAGCCTTCAAAGTCAAGATGGCTACATAAAATGAGTCAATTTGTGGAGTGTCTCTCTATCAGTCTTAGGCTAACCGCTGTTTTGTCTAAACACTAGGTCCGACAGATACTGCAAAAGAGGCCTAACAACAAAGTGGATGAAGGAAACTAAAACTAAGTCAACACAATAGATCGAAATCATTAAAAATCATTAAGGTTGGCTGTTGACATATTGAGAAGAAATAGATGTACTTACTGAGGATACAGAGTATAGCTGACAGGAGGGTGAAGTTCATTGTCGTGCGCATGGTGCGACAGCACTGCTGTAATGTTCGTCACTGATCTGTGTTTCAAAGACAAGTGGTCTCAGTGTAAAGAGGCGGGGAACAGGCTGACAATACACAGGACTGTCATCATGTATTTGATGCATGTTACACAGGATTTGATTATATAATATCCACTTTCCTCATCCCTGCACGTTTTAAGAAGGTTTCCATTTGCCAAACAGTTTTCATGGTGATGTCAGTTTTTAGAGTTACTTTCATTTAAATGGTCGACAGTTAAAAGTCTTAACTTAAAATAAAGTTTACGTCTTTATTTTACGAGAATCAGTCAAATAGTCCGTAATGAAAAAAAAGATTCAGAATATATATATGTGACTTAACTGTTACTGGTTGCAAAAGTTAAAACATTACAGCACAAAATATGACGTCATTTTCTGGCTTCATATTGACATCATGATGACAACATTCCTGCCATATGATCATAAATGATTTTTCCACCTAAGACTTCTTGATGATGTCACTCATCCTATGACATCATAAACTATTTATATATGAACACTACACATATGATTCTATACATGACCTTTGGCCTTTGTCCAGTCATCATCTGGAGATATTTCACATTTATTAGATTGGAGCAAATTAAAGTAAATCACAACTTGGTGGAGTGGAATGATTCACTTCCTGCCGACGTCTTGACAAATGTTTAAAGTGTCACGTAGACTGACCCTCTTAACAGCCAATCAGCTGCAACCTCATTTTTACGTTTTGTTTTCACTCGTGTGTTTTATCTAAATTGTTCTAATAGTTTATTTATTTATCCTAGAATGGATCCTTTATATTCAAATACTTTGAATACTATCAGGATTAGGGCCTCTCTACGGAGGCTACCATGTTTTTACTGTAGCCCAGACTGAACAAACTAAACACTGTTTGAGTTTTTAGAACAGAAGCATCCACAGGTTCTCTTTCATGTTTGGAAGGGGAGGGTGGGGTGAGGGGTAAAATTTTAAGATTTATTACAATCTGTCAAAGTGGTTGGGCAAGAAAAACCCCCACAGAAGTTTGACATTTTTCAATTATTTATTTCCATCTGTGACAACAACTGATTGGTGAAGGCAACATCTCCTTGAGAAGAGAAAACAAACGGTTTAATTCAGACTTTATAAACATATTTCTTCCCCACATGAAGTCACATCACAAGTAGAAGCTTCAAGCAGCATCGTGCATGAGGCTCCTCAGGTGGTCGTCCCTGTTCTCTGTTTCAGCCACGTGACGCCACGCTGCTTCACAGCGACCAATGTGAGTTGATCACTTCTTCAAACCCACTGGAGAAACCAAACATGAGAAGACCCAGGTGACATCATCAGGGTGGAGGAGACATTCTGCATGCACATGATGCAGAAAAACTGACGTTTGATAAGATTTGTAAAGTTGGTGGAATTTGCCTTTAAATGGATTACAGATTGTTAACCCTCCCTCGCGGTGCAGTGAACAAACCAACCTCAAGCTACTGATCTGGGGACATCCTGTTTCAAACCGCAGAGACACAAAAAAAACGAGAGGGTCTGAGAACTTTTCTCTTGTTGCCTCTTACACCTTGTGACAGAAAGTTGAATTATCCACCTACGTAGAATTCTCTTTGGCCTTTCATGTGCACATATCGTACACTAGTGCAGTGCAAGTTCTAAACATGTGTGTTTAGAGTGAGCTGTTCGCTTGTGATGCAATGAAGCTGTTGTGCATCCATGATCAAGCAGATTGTGTTTCCAATTTTACAGTCAGTGTGAATAGTAGTTTGAATTTGCTGTATTATTGTCACCTGTGTGATTGATTCATAAGTTTGAATTATTTACTTTCCTGGTTATTTCGTCAACTTTTCAAAATAAAAGCTTTGTAATTCAGCTCAGTATAAAGCATTACAGCAACCGAAATAAACGCTGTACTTAAAAAAAAAAAAGAAAAGGACAAATTACCAAACCAGAAGTGCTTATATGAATGTTGTTGCAATGATGCAAAAAAGCTCCTGTCGCGGGTCATACTACATAATAGTAATCAGTCGTATAAAAATAAAATAACAGTATTAGCAGTAACATAAATTGGGTTATTTGCAAACGTATAGAACAAATACAGTCTGGTTGTTCTCCCTCTCTTGTCTGTTTCATCTTTTTACGTCGTGTTACGTATGATGTGCTCGATATTCACTGATAGCTACACAACAGAGGAATCATCTTTTCTGTGCTGTTGTCCATACTTTCTCCTCTGATTATTACATTTCATTGCAAACTCTTTCAGTTTGCTCTGTTAGGGCTTTGTGTTTCCTTTCGTTGCACACAGCATTTGTTGTAAAGATAACAGCGTAAACCTGCTCTCAGTCACAGTGCTCTCACCTTATACACCACAGAGAGTCAGAGCAAAAGCCAACAATGAGAAGGGGAGAAACTTATCCTTCGGTTAGAGGAAGATATAGATCAGAGGGGACTTTTGAGCATGATCTGTTTTTGTTTTTTTGTCGTAGCTTTTAGCACTGCACACCTATATTGAGGCTTTGAGATATGCATCTCTGAGATCCCTGAGGCCCCTAACGTCCTCACTTCAGAAAGGTGAAGATGGTATAAAATGACTCTGCCCCTTTAGTAGATACAATTTTTGGTAGGTACACAAGGTTGTGTTAACACTTCTGGCCCCAAGTAAATTACAAAAAACTGCTTGTATGTGACATGTGGTAACCATGTTTCCAACAGATAGCTGTGGTCTGTGAATAATGAAAGCTCTGCTTCATGAGAAAGCTCATGCTTCAGCAGGATGCACGTCGTCCACTGTTACCTGCACTACTTTGAATGCACAGACACAGTAGAAATGAGTCATGCACACACAAATCAAATTGAACTTGTTTTATTTAGATGATAACAAGCTGAAGATTTACATGTTTCACACGGAGGTAAAGATCTAAGTTACAGGACTGTTCTGATGTCAGTAAAGACATAATGTGGTGATTAAACACGGAGACAAAAACAGAAAGTGTCCAGCTCTACTGCCTCACACTCAAGTACACACATTCACTCCAGGTATCATCCCTCTGTCCTCTGGATCTGTTCATCTGTATCTCCCTGTGAGCAATGTAGCAGGAGTCGTCTTCATTCTGCTCATCCTGTGCATGAGA
Source organism: Limanda limanda (assembly GCF_963576545.1). Lineage (NCBI taxonomy): Eukaryota > Metazoa > Chordata > Actinopteri > Pleuronectiformes > Pleuronectidae > Limanda > Limanda limanda. Next base: position 179,492 of record NC_083646.1, on the reverse strand, counting down.
AACAGTCAGTTATGTTGTTGGCCATGACAGACAATGTGCACAAGTGTTTGAACAGTAACACAACAGCTCAACTTGCCTTTGCATTTTTTTTGGAGGATGGAGCATGGGGATCTGAAATGACAGAATGACTTTTTAATGATATATTAATGATCACTGGGATAATGAGGAACAGATGGTAGCATGTACCTGTAACCCTAATGCCGAGGTCGCACTTTGTACACATACAAAGACAAAGACTTATACTCTTGTGTTCACATATGTCCTGTTAGGTGCCTTTACCTCTTGACCTGGGTTTACTTCTTAACTAGTCTTGTGTTGTATGTGTTGAATTGAGGTGGTTTCGTCTCCTAATCCACTTTTAACAAGCTAGAGATGAGTGGTTACCTGAACATCTCCAGCATCTTCTCTTGTTTATCTTGTACAGTAACACAGCCAGCAAAAGGCTGATGGTGAATCCCAAAGCTCCACTCAGGAAACACACCAGCCAGTTCACTTCATCTGCAACAGGAGAAGTTCTACTAATTCTGTCTCTTCTTTTTAAAATGTTCATTTCACTTTGCGAGACAAGAGACAAGACATTGACAGAACAGAACAAAACAAAGAGGACAAGAACAGTGAATACAGGACAGTTAACAGAACGGAATGACAAAGCAGTGTGTGTGTTTTCTATATGAAAAGAACAAATATTAATTAATAATTATAATAAAAATAATAATAATCTTATAATCATAATAATCAGACCACTTTTAAAATCATCTTAATATAAAAAATCATCTTACCGATATAATAATAATTATAGTAATAATAATATAATCTTGGAGAAAAAAAAAGAAGAAAAGTTGTACTAATACTTAATATGTTATTATTTATAATAACAGTAAGTTAAAGTCATTACTATGATTATCGCTATCATCACTAATAACAATTACAATAATAATCATCAATAAAAAAAATCTATTTAGTCTTGGTTCACACCTCCACCTTCCACTGGTGGTGAAGCCTTATTGGGTCACCGTCAGTGGGGACATTCAGACAGGACCAACTGGGTTACTGTATTTTGCTCATATATGTATTTTACCAAATGTTTGGTAAAATACGTAACTGTCACTATTCATTAAATGAGTCTGGTAGCGACTCACCGTTAAACTCCAGCTTGGTCCCGTCTCCAAACACAATGTGTCCACATGCAGCGACAGGACAGTAGTAGGTCCCAGCATGAGAACGGTTCAGTCTCTCCATTGACAAGTTGTAGACACAGGTGTGTGTCTGATTGTCGGGTTTCCTCTCACACTGATGGTTCCTGTCTCCGTGGGTGTAAATGAGTCCTGGCTGAGGTTCTTCAGAGCTCTTGAATGATAGAGAAAAAGGAGAAAAGCATAATAACTGTTAATGTTATGTGACAGAAATGAAATGGTAATCAGCCTCAGGACTGACTGAATATTTAAAAAACACACAACTGACCCATTTTCCCAAAGAAGAAACATGTCAGGTAGAGAACAAACTTCGGAGATGTCTTCATGGTGAAATTGTCGTGTTGAATGACAAACAGCCCGACACTTTCTCCTCTCTAAAGATTAAAGACTTGTGTTGATTGGCCAGAAGGGCAACACTGATCACATGATCACTGCTTCCTCTGATATGAATATTTTTCTCTGAAAGAATTACATGGTGAGAGACATGTGAAGCAGTTAGAGTACATGAAACTACTATTAGTACAATTATATTCAATTTTTCATATTGCATTTTTCAAAGCACAGTCACAAGGTTACAAGTTAATAGTTAATCAAAAAAATATTTAACCCAGACAAACTTTTAAAGCAATTTATTTTTCAAAGTTCAAGATCAAACATCTTGGCCTGGATTTGGCTCCACATGTTTACACAGTAAGTCTAAGAAAACAGAAGAGCACAAATATAAGGATACAAATGTTACAGATTAGAAAAAATCGTGAAAAAAATATATAGTCTAACATGAATAAACAACAAACAGTTGGTAAAATCGGAGAGAGATTAAAATATATTCATGAAAGTCAGAGGTGAATTCAGACCTGAAGGACAACAGGGACCACCTGGTATCGAAAAGTCTGAAGTCAACAGTAAAATCATAGAATATATAAAAAAATGTTCTACTACTCAAAAATTTAGGCAAAGAAGAGAGGTGATGAAAACATCCTGGATCAGCCCCTTTTGTCCAGATCTGCATCTCTATAGAATAGGTTGTTTCTTGGCCCATGTCCTGTCCTTCTCCCAAGCAGCCAACCAGCCAAGACAGGGTTGAAAACATAACCTCCTTAGCAGAGGTAACAATTCTATCATTAGAGTAACAGCAACACTGCTTGATGAAAGTATTGGTGAATTTGTTTTGTCAACTTCTGTTAATTTCCTTGCTGTTCACATGAAGTAGTCTGCTGGGGTGTAGTGAGGACACTGCAGAGACTTCCTGTTTGAAAGAGGTCAGACAAAGAGAGCAGACGGTCTTTTGACCACACGGAGGCTAAATACAGATCCTCAAACTGTTAAACAACTTGGGCTAAAGTTCAAGAAGTATTTTCTATATTTAGTGAGAGGGGTAAATATGGCAACTGACACCATCAAATCAATTCGTCTGATTTAAAATCTTTAATTAGTTTAGCAAATAGAATTTTTTTTTGTATTTATATAGCGCTTTTGCTAGCCTTGATAACCACTCAAAGCGCTTTACAGTACAGTTTTACATTCACCCATCCACTGACACATTCATACATTGGATCTAATCGCAGCACTTTGTTGTTCTATGTGGGGCCATTCAGGGTTCAGCATCTTGCCCAAGGACACTTCAGCATGCAGATGGGTCAGACTGGGGATCACACCACCGAACTTCGGGTTGGAGGAAGACCACTCTACCCCTCAGCCACAACCGCCCCATGTATGGAAGTGTAAGATGTTCAGCTCTACTACTTTACACTGGTGTAGACGCATTCACTCCTGTCACCGTCTGTTTGTCTTCTTGCTCTGCTGAACCTGTGCTCCATTAAAATTAAGTTTATTAAAATCTGAATGTATGATGCTGCCATTACAATATGTTTTAGAAAACAAATAGAATGGCACTTTGAAGAGCGCACACTGGAACCAAGGCCCAACAGTATGGAAGTATAAAATCTTTGTGCAGATAAACCAGGTAGGATGGTGTTTGAGGAGGACTCACTAATTACAAGGAATACATCTGAAGTAGCATTTGGGCGTTAACACAGGACAAGAAAACATCCATTCCAAACAACCAGGTTTACCATGGACACATCAGTATTAGTATAAAAAGCCCACAGGTGCAACAACATCATTTCTGGTTTCCTGCACTGCACACTTTCACTGCTTTATGCCTGAGTACACACATTCAGACCTTCTGTTGTCCCTCTGTCGTCTTGACCTGTTGGGGAAGTTAATATTCAAAGCAACATAATGGAGGTCGTCTGCATCTTGGTAACCCTGGGTCCAAAACGCATATCCAGACGATTTAGGATATTGGTCTGAACAGTAAAAGGAAGTTAGAATGGCCGTTAATGGATCATTAAGATAAGTGTCACCTCTGGATTTGTTGTGGGGGAGCTGATTACTCTCTATATAAATCCCACCAAAGGTTCTGTTATTCAGAAGTTATATTTAGTGAATGTATATACATATATATGTTCATGACCAGACTTTATATACAGTCTAATGTCATAATGTGTGTAAGCCTCTACCAGATGACCCCGCCCCTTTAGCACATAACATATTGGTTGGTACACACAATGATAGTAAGTCACACAAACCTTACAAAAGCAATGTGAGGTTGTGTTAACATTTCTGGCCACAAGTAAATTATAAAAAAACTGCTTGTATGTGACGTGTGGTCACCATGTTTCCTACAGATAGCTGTGGTCTGTGAATAATGAAAGCTCAGCTTCAGCAGGATGCACGTCGTCCACTGTTACCTGCACTACTTTGAATGCACAGACACAGTAGAAATGATTCATGCACAGACAAAATAAAATTGAACTTGTTTTATTTAGATATTAACAAGCTGAAGATTTACATGTTTCACACGGAGGTAAAAATCTAATTTACAGGACTGTTCTAATGTCAGTAAAGACATAATGTGGTGATTAAACCAAGAGACAAATACAGAAGGTGTCCAGCTCTACTGCCTCACACTCAAGTACACACATTCACTCCAGGTATCATCCCTCTGTCCTCTGGATCTGTTCATCTGTATCTCCCTGTGAGCAATGTAGCAGGGGTAGTCTTCATTCTGCTAATCCTGCTCATCCTGTGCATGAGAAACAGTCAGTCATGTTGTTGGCCATGACAGACAATGTGCACAAGTATCAGTAACACACTACTCATCTTTACTTTTGCATTTATTCTGGAGGATGGAGCATGGGGATCTGAAAAGACAGAGTGACTTTTTAATGTCATATAATGATCACTGGGATCATGAGGAACAGATAGTAGCATTTACCTGTAACCCTCATCATGCATATTGAGAAAGCCAGTACAACACTCAGCAGGGTGGTGATTGCTGAGGTCACACTCAAGAAAACCACCAGCCAGTCCACCTCATCTGCAGAGAGCAAGAGGACAGGAGACGTCACACACTTTGAACCTGAGGAGTAATGATCACTATTCATCACGTGAGACTCACCATCAAACTCCGGCTTGGTCCTGTCTCCAAAAACGATGGTGCAGACAAATGCTATCACCATCACAAAGTCTTCAGCAGAGATTACATTTCTCTAGATGTCAACATGTAATACTTTTTCTTATCAAGTACTAGTTTGCGCTGTAGTATTTTCAATGTTAGACATTTAAGTAAGGCGTAAACATTTTTTATTGTATTTTCACGTTGAATAATTAGTGTTCTGATGTGGTTAGTAACCTTAGACAGCTGAACCATTTCAGCAGCAGTTTCTAGGCGACACATGTGACTGAAACTCAACTGAATCGCATTTGGTATGTAATCTAGTCTGCACGTTGGTTCCATCATTTTAAATCTTTCCATCGAAAACTAAATCCCTATGTGGCGATCCTATGAAAACCTAAACTGCTAAGACTCATGTGGAAGGTAAATTAAGCTAATGTAGAACATAAGTTAAGCTAAGGTCACTGAATTAGAACGCTGCTGTGGTGGGGCCATTGATGTCACTGCATGGAAACACCAAGGCATTGTTGTTTGTGGTTATGGTGCATCAAGTCGAAGGCTAGTCTTCCTGTAGTTGTGGCAGATGTGCAATGTCTTAGACACGCAGGGGATTAAATGAAGTTCTGTCAGACAACTTGTGTTCAAATGTTTATTGCAGCAGTAGAACAGGTCATTGTTTGAGGTCTATAGGCTCCAACTTAATCACTCCCACAGATATGATTACATAGATATGATGGAAGTGATGAACAAACACTCATTATCCCCATGGGAGCCTATAGGTGGATGCTGGGGTGGTGGAGGGGCTGAAGCAAATGGCAGCAATATAGACGCAGCAGCTGATGTGTTTCTGAAACGACTCTGAACAGTGAACTAGTCAGAGTCAGACAAACCTTTGACCCAAACCCTTGACCGCTCTGTCGCTTCCTGTCAAACAAGTGATGTTTTACCAGACTGCAGACTTCCACTTGGGTGATGGTGGTAATACATTTTAATTGAATTGAAAATGTGGATGATGGTGGCATCTGATTGTGATGATGGATCGTGTGTGGAACCGAATTTGTATGATGTATTGGATGTTTTTTTGTCTTCTGTGGCAGCAGTGTCCATCACGTTTAGCTGTCGTCTGGAAACACTTCCGTTGTCGTTTCTCCTCTATTTGCAGCGCGTTTGTGTATTTGCTCCGCACTTTTTGTATTTGCTGCGCATTTCTGTAATGTGTTGTGTTGTGTTGTGAAATTGATGAAGATGTTTTCTTACTTTGCTTGTGTTTTGTCAACTTGCATGTGTTTTCTGAAGTTGCTGTTCGTTGAGCTCTCAGGGCCACCGTATTTTCCAGCCTTTTGCCGTTTTACTTTTGCACCAAGAAACACATGTACAATAAGAAGATAAAGACTTCACTTTAAGTAAGATTTAAAATTGTGGCACAGATATCACAATTATTTTTCTCTACATCTTGTCACAGTGATGGCAACTGCTCCCATCCACAAACAGCACAAAAGCCCAAAAGCAGACTGACGACAACGCCTCAGTTTCTCTCTGAGATTCAGTTCCGGTGGTTTCTTGAGTGCATGGTGGTGGCGTAGACAACATTAGGCTCCGGCTCTCCCTCTCTAGCAGGCCTTCTGCTCCACTCTGCTCTTGGAAGGAAACTCAGTCCTGCGTAGTTCAGGTCATCAGAGCCCACATTCTGTAAATGGAAGTATTCAATGACTTATACACCCTGAGCTGTCTGTGTGGCATTACATGAAACCACTACTTGATGACTGAAAGACTTGGATCAATGTTAATCTATGGTTCAAGTTTGATTACCTTACTATCTTGTGGATCCTGTCCCTCTTTATGTGCTAAATGACAGAGACAACACATCTGGTCAGGAGTCAGGGAGCTTTGTATTGACCAAGTTGGAATAAAAACACATAAATACCTGTAAGAAGTTTCCAGATTTTAAGAACCAGAGCGATGATGATTATAATGAGGATGATAATCAGTCCGCCCATGAGGATCTCGATGGTCAGATTTGCTTGATCATCAGACCTTTCTACAAGAAAGATACACTTTTGAGCGTTGTAAAGACTGTATAAATATGGACGTGGCTCCACTTCTACGTTTGACCTTGTTTTTACAGCATCAAATAACAAATAACAAAACACTTGAACCTAAGGAGTAATGATCACTATTCATCACGTGAGACTCACCATCAAACTCCAGCTTGGTCCCGTCTCCAAAACCTATTGTGCAGACAAATGCCATCACCATCACAAAGTCTTCAGCAGATATTACATTTTTTTAGATCTTAACATGTAATAATTTTCTTATCAACTACTAACGTTGTATAAAAACAGGAAAATATAATTTGATGTGTATTTTAACTTTTCAGTTTACTCCATGTCCCATCCACTAACACGGAGGAATCAAAGTTTACGGCCTATATGGCAGCCAGCCACTAGGCGGCGATCAAGATGCTTTGGCTTCTTTTTGCAAGAACTTAGTAGTAGTTTAGTTCAGACCAGCTCTTATTTCAAGACGGCATAAAATCTATTTCCCCTATAAAAAAACACAGACAAAACTCTGCAGCAATCTTACCTTTAACCTTTAAATATGTTGCACTGTAAACTGCTGGGAATTTTCTGTTGGTGCCGACCTTAAAGCCACATATATAGAGTCCAGAGTCAGATAAATCCACTTGTTTGATTTGGAGAAAGACGTTACTGACGTTGGACGTCATGATGAACTTTTCTCTTTCAAACCCATCAAAGTACAATGCAACTGTGTCATGGGAGAGCATGGAGGAGATGAGACTGGTGTTGGATCCGTTCTCCAATCTGAACCATGATATGTGAGAGGGGGAACTGGTGTAGTTGGTACACAGCAGCGTGACCTCTTCACCGGTCTGGACCTCCACAACGTGAAATTCACAACGTGAGACAGAGATCCAACCTGAAACAAACAAGATTCTGACATTTTCCCGTTTGGGTAGAGAGGTTGTTTTAATGGAAATCTTGCAGGGTGAAGTTTTTTCTGGAGACGGATGATGTCAGAATATTAATTATCATGTTGCCTGATGCATCGGGGGAGAAAGGAGTATTATAAGCCTTCAAAGTCAAGATGTCTACATAGCATGAGTCAATTTGTGGAGTGTCTCTCTATCAGTCTTAGGCTAACCGCTGTTTTGTCTAAACAATAGGTCCGACAGATACTGCAAAAGAGGCCTAATAACAAAGTGGATGAAGGAGACTAAGTCACAGAAATAGATCGAAACCAATAAAAATCATTGAGGTTGGCTGTTGATATATTGAAAAAAAATAGATGTACTTACTGAGGATCCAGAGTATAGCTGACAGGAGGGTGAAGTTCATTGTCGTGCGCATGGTGCGACAGCACTGCTGTAATGTTCGTCACTGATCTGTGTTTCAAAGACAAGTGGTCTCAGTGTAAAGAGGCGGGGAACAGGCTGACAATACACAGGACTGTCATCATGTATTTGATGCATGTTACACAGGATTTGATTATATATTATCCACTTTCCTCATGCCTGCACTTTTTAAGAAGGTTTCCATTTGCCAAACAGTTTTTATTGTGATGTGTCAGTTTAAGAGTAACTTGCACTTTAATGGTTTATGAAAATATAGTTGTACTATCAACAGAGTAAAGGTGAGATTTTATGAGAGAAAACGTCTTTGTCTGGCTTCACAGTGACATCGTGATGACAACATTCCTGCCATAATCAGCATTTTTTCACCATTTATATAAGTTTTAGGTCGTGCCTTAAGTCCAGGAAGCAGAGATGCCTCAAATGACAACGATATCAACTTAAGACCTCTTGATGATATCACTCTTTATATATAAACACTATACATACCATACTATACATGACCTTTGGCCTTTGTCCAGTCATCATATGGAGATATTTTACATTTATTAAATAGAAATGAAAGTAAATCACAACTTGGAGTGGAATGATACACTTCCTGCTGGGGTCCTGACGGATGTTTAAAGTGTCACGCAGACTGACCTTCTTAACAGCCAATCAGCTGCAACCTCATTGTTACAGCTGTTGTCTGCTCTTTTTGCACAAAATGTTCATTTCTATTTCTAGGCTCCTCAGTTGGTCGTCCCTGTTCTCTGTTTCAGCCACGTGACGCCACGCTGCTTCACAGCGACCAATGTGAGCTGATCACTTCTTCAAACCCACTGGAGAAACCAAACATGAGAAAACCCAGGTGACATCATCAGGGTGGAGAAGACATTCTGCATGCAAATGACGCAGAAAAACTGACGTTTGATTAGATTTATAAAGTTGTTGAAATTTGCCTTTAAATGGATTACAGATTGTTAACCCTCCCTCGCGGTGCAGTGAACAAATCAACCTCAAGCTACTGATCTGGGGACATCCTGTTTCAAACCACAGAGACACAAACAAACGAGAGGGTCTGAGAACGTTTATCTTGTTGCCTCTTACACCTTGTGACAGAAAGTTGAATTATCCACCTACGTAGAATTCTCTTTGGCCTTTCATGTGCACATATCGTACACTAGTGCAGTGCCTGTTCTAAACATGTGTGTTTAGAGTGAGCTGTTCGCTTGTGATGCAATGAAGCTGTAGTTCAGCCGTGATCAAGCGGATTGTGTTTCCAATTTTACAGTCAGTGTGAATAGTAGTTTGAATTGGCTGTATTATTGTCACCTGTGTGATTGATTCATTAGTCTGAATTATTTACTTTCCTGGTTATTTTGTCAACTTTTCAAAATAAAAGCTTTGTAATTCAGCTCAGTATAAAGCATTACAGCAACCGAAATAAACGCTGTACTTTAAAAAAAAAAAGAAAAGGACAAATTACCAAACAGGAACTGATTACATGAATGTTGTTGCAATGATGCAAAAAAGCTCCTGTCGCGGGTCATACTACATAATAGTTATCAGTCGTATAAAAATAAAATAACAGTATTAGCAGTAACATAAATTGGGTTATTTGCAAACTTATAGAACAAATACAGTCTGGTTGTTCTCCCTCTCTTGTCGGTTTCATCTTTTTACGTTGTGTTACGTATGATGTGCTCGATATGCACTGATAGCTACACAACAGAGGAATCATCTTTTCTGTGCTGTTGTCCATACGTTCTCCTCTGATTATTACATTTCATTGCAAACTCTTTCAGTTTGCTCTGTCTTTCCCTTCGTTGCACACAGCATTTGTTGTAAAGATATCTTTGTTTAACACTTCAGTCTTCCTGTGTTTGAAAGACAGGACGTCATTTTCCACCAGCGGAAACCTGCTCACAGTCACAGTGCTGTCACCTTATCCACCACAGAGAGTCAGAGCAAAAGCCAAACACTGAGAAGTGGCCAGTTTGAAGGCTGCACCGTCCGTTTATGTTTTCGGTTAGAGGAAGGTATAGGGACTTTTGAGCATGATCTGTTTTTGTTTTTTTTAGCACTGCACACCTATATTGAGGCTTTGAGATATGCATCTCTGAGATCCCTGAGGCCCCCAACGTCCTCACTTCAGAAAGGTGGAGTTAGTATCAAATGACCCCGCCTCATTACAGATAACACTTTTGGTTGGTGCACAAGGTTGTGTTAACACTTCTGGCCACAAGTAAATTACAAAAAACTGCTTGTATGTGACGTGTTCACCATGTTCCCAACAGATAGCTGTGGTCTGTGAATAATGAAAGCTCGGCTTCATTAGAAAGCTCAGGCTTCAGCAGGATGCACGATGTCCACTGTTACCTGCACTACTTTGAATGCACAGACACAAAAGAAATGATTCATGCACACGCAAAATAAAATTAAACTTGTTTTATTTAGATGATAGCAAGCTGAAGCTTCACATGTTGCACACGGAGATAAAAATCTACTTTGCAGGACTGTTCTGATGTCAGTGAAGACATAATGTGGTGATTAAACACAGAAACAAACACAGAAGGTGTCCAGCTCTACTGCCTCACACTCAAGTACACACATTCACTCCAGGTATCATCCCTCTGTTCTTTGGATCTGTTCATCTGTATCTCCCTGTGAACAATGTAGCAGGGGTCGTCTTCATTCTGCTCATCCTGTGCATGAGAAACAGTCAGTCATGTTGTTGGCCATGACAGACAATGTGCACAAGTGTTTGAACAGTAACACAACAGCTCATCTTTACCTTTGCATTCATTCTGGAGGATGGAGCATGGGGATCTGAAAAGACAGAGTGACTTTTTAATGTCATATAATGATCACTGGGATCATGAGGAACAGATAGTAGCATTTACCTGTAACCCTCATCATGCATATTGAGAAAGCCAGTACAACACTCAGCAGGGTGGTGAATGCTGAAGTCGCACTCAAGAAAACCACCAGCCAGTCCACCTCATCTGCAGAGAGGCAGAGGGCAGGAGACGTCACACACTTTTAACTTAAGGAGTAGTGATCACTGTTCATCACGTGAGACTCACCATCAAACTCCAGCTTGGTCCCGTCTCCAAACACAATGTGTCCACATGCAGCGACAGCACAGTAGTAGGTCCCAGCATGAGAACGGTTCAGTCTCTCCATTGACAAGTTGTAGACACAGGTGTTTGTCTGTGTGTCTGGTTTCCTCTCACACTGATCGTTCCTGTCTCCGTGGGTGTAAATGAGTCCTGGCTGAGGTTCTTCAGAGCTCTTGAACCAGTAAACACTGTGTTCTCCATCACAGGTCCCAGTGTGAACTGTACAGCTGAGTGTCACTGAGCCTCCTGGCTGGATGCACTCAGAGGATGCACCAGAGCCTGGATGTTAGACCCTGAACCTTTCACACTGACAGTGACGCCCTCCATGAACTCAAAGACGGATGAATTCAGCTGTAAACAGTAGTAAGTAGCTGAGTCTGAAAGCTGCAGATCTGAGATATTTAGGTGACTCACAACATAATTAGATTCCACAGTGAAGTGTCGATTGTCCATGAAATCATTCCGTAACCAAATATCTTTTAAAAGTCTGTACGTCTTTGAGATAATTCGAGGTTTCTGCCCTAGTGTCTGTTTGTACCAATAAATGTTTTTGTCATCCCCCTCATAGAAACACTTCAAAGTCAAGTTGTCTCCAACATCAGCTGATATGAATCCACTGTCTTGATGAGACAAGATAAAGTGATGCATCTGAACTGAAAAGAAAAAGGAGAAAAGCTAAATAACAGTTAATGTTATGTGACAGGGTTAGGGTTAGGATTAGGGATAAAAGCACATAGGAGAAGGAGATATTCTTGAATAACTTTTTTGGTGAAGGTCGGAGAGACTTGGAAAGTGGTTCCGTCTGGACTAATTTGGGTCCTGCGGATCGATTGGTACCATCCCCGAGCTTGTACGACCTTCGGAAGGGGTCGACCGACGAGATTCCCCCAAATCTGAGGAGATATTCTTGAATAACTTTTTTGGTGAAGGTCGGAGAGACTTGCAAGTAGGCTCTACCCCCACTAAATGGGGTAATGCGCATCGATCGGTACCATCCTTGAGCTTCTCCGACGTTCGGAAGGGGTCGAACGAGCAAATGGTAAAATAGACTGATTTGGGGAATGTCAACACATGTGCTGACGGACGGACGGAGAAATACTGGTTAGGTTTAGGCATGGGGAAGGGTTGGTTAGGGTTAGTGTATGGATTCAGGTCAGGGTTAGGCATCTGTCTGCACTCTTACCTGTCATGTTGAAGGAAGTGGAGCCTGGTATGATGTATCCAAAGGGTTAGGGTTAGGTTTTGAAAAGATATCTCGATGACACCCCCTGCTTCATCCAACGACTGGGCAGTTTGGAATAGGGAGCCAAAGGCAATGCACTGGCCGACGCTCGTCATTAATACTCTCCATTCTCACATATCCCCTTTTTTTCAAATTGGTTTAAACAGTAGTTTGAATATTGTTCCTTATGTATTTTTAATTTTTAGGTTTTTTGTAAGTTTTAGGTGGTTTTTTGAATAAAAGTAATTATTTATTTGGCATGCCTTGGTTTTTTCTGTTTTTGTTTTGTCTATATTGAAGTCTAAGGATTGTATTTTAGTATATTTGTTTTTTTGTTTGTTTGTTTTTGCAAAAATAATTTGGACTATTTTTTATGGCTAATTTGTTTTTCTAGTCCTATATAAAAAGGTGACACATCATCAGTAGTGCACCTCAGGATCATTGGGTGTTTCGGCCATTACCACCAGACACCCTCTCCCGAGGAAGGCCCAGCCAAGGTTGATCAAACCCCGGGGTGTGTCCCGCTAAGTTTATAATAATCTAATTCTAAGATAATTTTACAACAGATTCTTGGTTTTGTTTTTTTAAGAATTTTTAGAGTTTGTTTTTAGGTTTTAGGTATCGGGTTTTAAGGTTTAGGGTTAAGTGTTAAGGTTGGGTGTTTAGGTTTTAAGTTTTTTAGATCTTGGCATCGGGTTAAGTGGTTAGGTTTAGGCATAGGAGAAGAAATGGTTAGGTTTAGGATTAAGGTCATGTCTAGGCCTAGGTTATAAATGGTTAGGGTTAGGTTTAGGATTTTAAGTGGTTAGGTTTAGGTGTAGAGTTCTGAATGGTTAGGGTTAGGATTTAGGATCAGGTCTAGGCATAGGGTTAAGTGGTTAGGGTTAGGCATAGGGTTAGGTTTGGGTTTGGGTTGGGGTTCAGGGTTCAGGGTTATGACTTATATGCACTGGCCTACTGACCTGCTAGGTTTCATCCGGTTGGGAAGTTGGTTTAAGTAAGGTGGTGGTCAAGTTGGGAAGGCTCGGCTCTCTCATCCCGGGGACCAGGGTACGCTCCCCAGGCAGAGCACGTCCTGCAAGGACCAAGGGGCAGAGGCAGAGGTGGGTTTGGCTGCTGCCTGGTTTGGTGCAGATGGTGGGCGTCTCTCTGCCTGATGAAATTTTATGAGTACAGCTGAAAAAAAGGGGGGGGGGGGTTTGTTTTTAATATATTAAACTATAAGAAAAGGTTAGGGTTAGGGTTAGGGTTAGGGTTAGGGTTAGGGTTAGGGTTAGAAGAGATATCTCGATGACACCCCCTGCTTCGTCCAACGACTGGGCAGTTTGGATTAGGGCGCCAAAGGCAATGCACTGGCCGACGCTCGTCATTAAGACCCCCCATTCTCACATATTCCCTTTGCCAAATTGGTTTTTTTTATTTTTAAAAAAAACGAGGTGGTTGTTTGTTTAATTTAAACGGAGTTGGTTGGACTATTTTTTTCTATAGGCACTATTTTGATTTCCTAGTTTGATTGAACACATCATCAGTAGTTGACCTCAGGATCACTGGATGTTTCGGCCATTACGACTAGACACCCTCACCTGAGGGAGGCCCAGCCGAGGTTGATCAAACCCCAGTGTGTGTCCAAATAATTTAATTGTAATCTAATTCTAAGGTAATTTAGGAAGGATTAACGGTTTTGTTTAGGAACTGGTTAGGGTAAGGTTTTAGGGTTAGGCATCAGATTACTATCTTAGGTTTAGGCCTGGGTTCCTTGGTTAGGGTTAGAATAAGGGTTAGGGTTAGGCCTAGATTTACCAGGTTAGGTTCAGGCGTTAGGTTCAGGCGTCAGGTTAACTTGGTTAGGTTTAGAGTAAAGGTTTTGGTTAAGGTTAGGATAATGGTTAAAATTCTGAATGAGGTGTAGGGCTCTGGTTCTGAGTTCCAGTCCTAGAAGAGACTCTGGAGTGAGCATCCTTTCAGGTTTAAGCCTCTTCAGTAGTTCGACCTTGATAGGACAGCTGGGTCATACTCACACACTGCTCAGGGGTCAGTGGGGGTTGAAGCATCACGGTGTTCATCCTTCTGTTGGTTTTGAAGCAGGAGCTGAATGCTGTGAAGCTAGGAGCTAGAACCTAAAAGCTAGAACCTAGAAGCTAGGAGCTAGGAGCTATGAAGCTAATTAAGTTTTAAATTATAAGTGCTGTTCTGGGTTTCATACACCGCTAGACACCAGGACATGCTTTAATCTTATTACAACAGCAGACTGATCTTGGATTCCTCCATGATTTGCCTTAGAGTGCTGCTTGCATGTGTGTCCACTATACTCTGTGTGTAGTCACTCTTAGTTATGGTGTTATCACGTTTTAAATTTTATACTCTAACATGGTCTTTGTTAAGAGTTCTTCCTCTGGGGATGGTAATTATCCTATAATTTTAATTTTGTGTGGCTAATCTGCAGAGATATTTAGAGAAAAACGGGACTTTTTTCAGGAAGTGTTCATTTTCCCAGAATGCATTGCTGCAGGTGGTCCAGATGGTAATCTATTAAACCTGTTTAAAATTGAATAATTGTGGGTTTTATTTATCTGACAAAGTAATATAACTCTTAATTAATCATTAAACCAATATATCGATATATAATTCATTAATTTAAAACAATTTATTTATAATTTATTAATTAAAAATTATTAAAATCTTAAATTTGATATATTCCTAATTTCTTGTGATAACAAAATGAAATGAGGGAAACAGAGTCAGGGAGAGAAGCCTGTCCGGGCTAGCCCTCCCCCGCCGGATCGGGCTGTGTACTCTGTCCCCCCCTTTAACTCTCTCACTTACTGAAGTGAGGGAAAAAAGGGAGAAGAGTGATTCTTTTAATGAATGAAATACTTGAGTTTTCAATATGCTAATTTTAATTGTTTCGTGATTTCCTCTAGGGTTTGTTTATAAAGGTTGATCTCTGGTAAGTCTGGGTGGTGTATTATTTTCTAGAAACTTAATATTCATCTTTTTTCAGATTTGAAGACAGAGCTCAGGTCTGGGTTTTTTCTGTCTCTTGCTTTGAATAAACTCTGCTGGTTCTAGTCTTTGTTCCTGACCTTTCTTGTGGTTTAGAAGTATCGTTATCAGTTACACTGGGTTATGTTTGAGGATTTGGGGTCCTTAGACTAGTTCTTTACTCCTTTGTGTCACCCATCAGTTCACATCCTTGCGTTGATTCTTGGTTGCAGGTGTAGGGAGCCTAAGAGAGAGAGAAAAAAAGGCGTTTTCCTATTTCCTATTGGAAATGGAGGAGAGAGGAGAATTGTTTTGGTGGGAATATGCAAATCGTTTTTCAAAGAGGGCTCGCTCGTCCGATGGCTCGGGCTGGGTTAGGGTTAGAAGAGATATCTCGATGACACCCCCTGCTTCGTCCAACGACTGGGCAGTTTGGATTAGGGCGCCAAAGGCAATGCACTGGCCGACGCTCGTCATTAAGACCCCCCATTCTCACATATTCCCTTTGCCAAATTGGTTATTTTTATTTATTTTTAAAAAAAACGAGGTGGTTGTTTGTTTAATTTAAACGGAGTTGGTTGGACTATTTTTTTCTATAGGCACTATTTTGATTTCCTAGTTTGATTGAACACATCATCAGTAGTTGACCTCAGGATCACTGGATGTTTCGGCCATTACGACTAGACACCCTCACCTGAGGGAGGCCCAGCCGAGGTTGATCAAACCCCAGTGTGTGTCCAAATAATTTAATTGTAATCTAATTCTAAGGTAATTTAGGAAGGATTAACGGTTTTGTTTAGGAACTGGTTAGGGTAAGGTTTTAGGGTTAGGCATCAGATTACTATCTTAGGTTTAGGCCTGGGTTCCTTGGTTAGGGTTAGAATAAGGGTTAGGGTTAGGCCTAGATTTACCAGGTTAGGTTCAGGCGTTAGGTTCAGGCGTCAGGTTAACTTGGTTAGGTTTAGAGTAAAGGTTTTGGTTAAGGTTAGGATAATGGTTAGGGTTAGGGTTAGGGTTAGGGTTAGGGTTAGGGTTAGGTTTGGGTTTGGGTTTGGGTTTGGGTTGGGGTTCAGGGTTCAGGGTTATGACTTGTATGCACTGGCCTACTGACCTGCTAGGTTTCATCCGGTTGGGAAGTTGGTTTAAGTAAGGTGGTGGTCAAGTTGGGAAGGCTCGGCTCTCTCATCCCGGGGACCAGGGCACGCTCCCCAGGCAGAGCACGTCCTGCAAGGACCAAGGGGCAGAGGCAGAGGTGGGTTTGGCTGCTGCCTGGTTTGGTGCAGATGGTGGGCGTCTCTCTGCCTGATGGAACTTTATGGGTACAGCTGAAAAAAAAGGGGGGGGGGGTTTTTTGTTTTTAATATATAAAACTATAAGAAAAAATAAGTTTGTTGGTTTCAAATGAATGAAACAAAAAAAGAACTATATTGAAAGAAATTTGGCCTAATGGCAGAGACGACGCCCCTGGCACCGGGACCCCCGGTTCGAATCCTCCCGAAGCCACCGGTGTTGACGTTGCGATCGGGGGGTCCTGGGGGTCCCCAGGCAGCAGATCTGGCGGAAAAAGAAGGGGGGGTGGAAAAAACAGGGGGTTTAACAAAGGACAGGTAAGATGGACTGGTGGTTATTTGTCATTTAGACCTGTTGGGATGATGGTGTCCAGTTTGAAGATCCATGATTTCTCTGCTCTTTTTCTCTGCCCAATGGTCCAGTGGTCCTGTGCTTCTAGGCCTGAAATGATTAGACTGCTGACCGGATGACGTTGGAAATGAAGGACCATGGGGGTGGTGAGTTTGCCTTCCCCAATGTTATACAGGTGTTGTTTGAGTCGGGTGAGGATGGTATGTTTTGTTTCGCCGATGTAATGTTTATTGCAGGTGGTGCATGTAATGATGTAAATGACGTTACTGGTGTTTAGTGTAAATGTGCCTAATGTAGGGGAAGCTTTATTGCTGTGGATGTTTGAAATGAATTTCCTGTTTCTGTAATGTATATGGTACTGTGTTTGTGTTGATGGTTTGTTGTCTGAGTACTTGGACCGTATTAATAAGCTATGGAGGTTTTTGTTCTTTCTGTATGCTGATATGGTGGTATGGTTTTTGAAAGCCGGCTGTACTGATTGGATCTGGGTAAAGTTGTACTTGATAATCCTATGTAAACCGGTGATTTTGTGTGAAAAGGTAGATATAAATGGTATTATGGCGGGGTTGGGGTCAGGATTGTTGGTTCGGAGAATGATGGCGGTCTCGGAGGGGTTAGGGTTAGGATTTGGGTCAGGGTTAGGATTGGGAGAGTTGGGGTTAGGGTTAGGTTTGGGGAAGGTTTGGTTAGGGTTAGGATTTGGGTTAGGGTTAGGCTTGGGAAAGCTGGGGTTAGGGTTAGGGTCGGGGGAGGGTGGGTTAGGGTTAGGATATGGGTTTGGGTCAGGGTTGGACTTGGGAGCATTGGGGTTAGGGTTAGGTCCGGGGGGATCTAGGTTAGGGTTAGAGTTAGGCTTAGGAAAGCTGGGGTTAGGGTTAGGGTCGGGGGAGGGTGGGTTAGGGTTAGGATATGGGTTTGGGTCAGGGTTAGATTTGGGAGCATTGGGGTTAGGGTTAGGTCCGGGGGAGGGTGGGTTAGGGTTAGGATATGGGTTTGGGTCAGGGTTAGATTTGGGAGCATTGGGGTTAGGGTTAGGTCTGGGGGGATCTGGGTTAGGGTTAGGATTTGGGTTGAGGTTGGGATCCGGTTTAGGGTTAAGGTTAGGGTATAGCGGTAGGGGACCTGTGGGCGGGATGCCCTCCGAGACCGGGACTTGGGGTGGAGCAATACGGGGAATGAAGCGAGTAGGAGCGAGAGACGCCAAAGTGCTGTTCTTGATTTGGCGGAGGAAGCGTTTTGAGTAGCCCCTTTTCCTGAGACTACAAAAAAGGATGGAGATGGATGAATGAAGATCTATAGCCAGGGATGATATTCTGTAGAAGCGGATGATTTGGGATTTAATGATACCTTTAAATGTGTGTTTCGGATGATAGCTTGTTTTATGGAGCAGGGCGTGTGTATCTGTTGTTTTAAAATAAACCTTGGTGAGTAATTGTGAGTATGATGAATTATTTGACCGGTCAAAAAAAACAGTTGTATCCAGAAAATTTACTTGTAGTGGATCTATGATGTATTTAACTTTAATGGATGGGTGGTGGCTATTCAATGTGTCTATGAAGTCAGAAAATAAAGAGATGTCGTGTTGCCAGATGCCAAAAATGTCGTCTAAAAATCGGAGGTAGGTAAGGGGTTGGTGTGTGCACTTGGCTAGTGCCTCTCGCTCCCACTCGCTCATGTAGATGTTAGCGTATGATGGTGCGTATCGCTGACCCATGGCTGTTCCGTGGATTTGTAGGAATTGCTTGTTGTTGAATGAAAAATCGTTATTGTTGAGACAGAGGGTCAGGAGTTGAATGATTTCGTTGTCCGGTCTATTGTTGTCGGGGTTGTTATTGAAGATGGATCTGATAGCCTTGATGCCGGTTTGTGTATTGATATTTGTGTACAAACTGTCTATGTCTATTGTAAATAAATATGACTGGTTTGGAACAACCATGGGCCGGATGGTGTCTATGAAATGATAGGTGTCCTTGATGAAACTGGGATGTTTATTGGAAAGGGGTCCAAGAAAATGGTCTATGTATTCTGAGATGTGATATGAAGTGCTATTACAATCTGAAACTATAGGTCTGCCGGGGGGAACTTCATAGGGAATGGTCCATGATGGGGGTTCCTTGTGGATTTTTGGTAGTAAATAAAACTGTCGGGGGCGGGGTTGGTCAGGGCCGAATAAATAAATTTTTTGCTTGTGGTTAATGGTTTTATTGTCATATAGGGTTTGTATGATGTTGCGGAGAAGTGGTTGAGTATGAGCTTGTAAGTCTAACGGAATGGGTTTATAATGTGTAGTGTTTGAGAGTTGTCTGTTTGCCTCCAGTAAATACTGCTGTCTATCCATGATAACTATTTTGGAGCCTTTGTCCGCGGGTTTAATGATGATATTGGGATTTTGGGTAAGTTCTTCTAAGGCCCTGCGTTCCAGCCCCGAGAGGTTGTCTGCAACGTCCCCTGGGGGCCGGTAGTAACGCAGGGCCTGTTTGTTCTTTTGCACCAGGTTTATTGTGGCTGTGTGTGATTGAGCCGTGCTGGGTTCCCAATTAGATTTGTGGATGAAGGGTGTCTGGATGTGGTCCGGTTTACCATAAAAATGACTAATAATTTTTAGCCTTCGGTTATATTGATGTAGGTCCCTATGAAGTTCCTCCCAGTCAAACTTTGCCGGGCGTGGGATGAATGAAAGACCCCTTTCCAATAAATGGATCTGGTCTGTAGTCGGAGTAAATAATGAGGATAGGTTAAGTATGTTTGATGTGGAGCTCCACCCCAAGTCGACTGCGGGGTCATTGTGGGGTACAGGGTTTGTAGTTGCAGTTATGCCCGGTTTGGGTTTGGGTGTTATTATAAATTTAATTGTTTTAACCAGTAACTGAAGATGAGTTTAGCAGTGGCCGGCTTCCAATGGATGTTGTCTTTTTCAGTTAAAAAGGTGTCATGGGGGATCTCTGCTAAAAATGGGAAGTATGTGGCTATAGTGTTGTTTATATATTTGAGATTGTGTTGTTGTTTAATGGTGAGGTTGTCTGAGAAGTTAATTATCGGGAAGTAGATGTCAGCATTAGGGAAGGCAAGTTGGGCCTGTTTGTAAAGGGATTTTAATTGTTTGCAGGAGGTCTGCCTGGGGTCCTGGTCCTTATTATTAATCCCGATGGAGAGGACCACTATTTTTACTGCTGGGTTGGGGACCGTTTTTTCACAGATTTTTAGAAAATGGTACATGTTGGCCCCCGGGTAGCTGTCCAGTTGTAAGTCCGGGTTGTTGTGGGGGGGGATTCTGTTGATATTTGAATCCCCCAACACCAGGACTGGTCTACGGCTTTTGAAAGACCAGTCCTGGAGTTTCCTGGTGTGTCGGGCGATATGTGATGTGGGGTGGTATTTACCTGATGTAGGAGTGTATGGTGGTAGGGTGAATGGGGAGGAGGTGGAGGAGGGTCCTGCGGGGCTATCGTCGGGGGGTGAAGGTGTGCTGGATCCCCGAATGGCACAAGTGGGAGGTGGACTTCCAAGTAGTGGTAGGGAGGTCTCAGACAGGGCTTGAATGGCATTGTTAGCCTTTAATTGCCCGCTCATCATGTTAGGTGAACCTCCCGTTGTGGTTGCCGGAGCTCCTCGCTGTTCCATTGTGCCAATCCGGGGACCAGCAACACCTGTGGGTGTAGAGGGGAGAGAGGAAATGGTGTCAAGATTGCTGGTCGAAACATTTGAAAAACTGTGTGTGTTAAGGGATATAGATTGGAGTTCTAGGGTATTGTTATGTGTGTCCGGTATTTGGTGAATAAGGGCTTGGGTTTGCTGTGTTTGTCTTCTTGGTTCTGGTACTGTACTAACTGTCGGTGAGTCGGGGGTACTGGGGCTTAGGGGTAGTCGTGTCATTGGGGTTTTCCGTCTAGTCACTGAGGGTAGGATAGGGGAGAGTTTGGGGTTGGGTTTTATGGTAATTTCTGCCTCCTGGGAGACCGGTTCGGGTCCCCAGGAGACTACTTTCTTGCCCCTCACTGAGGGAGGGGTGGAGGTGTTTGGGTCAGGAGGGGTTTGTTTTGAAGCAAGATGTATAGGTGCCCTCTGTGTTTGAAGAGGGCCCTTGTTATAAACTGGGTAGGTCGGCAGTCCGTTTGGTGGTTTTCGTCTTGGTTTGGGTATGGGGTGGTCAGGTAGTGTCGGTTGTAGGGGGGGCCTGGTTTGGGGTAAGGGGAATGTCTTTTGTCTGTTCGTCTGGTATGGGCGGTCATGTCTGAGTCGTTGAGGTAGTGGTGGTAGTCTATCCAGTGTTGTCTGGCGCTGGATGGGGGTGGGGAGTAGTGGTGCCCGGAACTGTCGAATTGGATATGGCTGAAATGCAGGGGGTGACTTACTGATGATGACCGGTAGTGGTGGGAATTCCTCTTCATCGGATAATTCCGGGATGGTGGAGAGGGAGCCTTCCAACCTGCTCTTCCGTTTAAAAGAAGGTTCATTATTGTTACTAGTAGTATTATGCTGCTGCAGAATACCTTCTGTAGCCGAAATAGTGTCTGCCCGGAGTCTCTGGCCATACCGTTTCCTAGCCCATCCGGTGGCTATTTGCAAGGCTATGGGGTTGTGTGGTGTGCGGCCGAGGGTGTGTATTGTGTTGGTGTAATGTTCCTGTAGTATGGCCATGTTTGTTCTCATCCAGTTGTCTGTATTGTTTTTAATTTTGTGACGTGTGGTGTCTGATGGTGTAGCCGGTTTGATGAAGTCAGTCAGTCTGGTGACCTGACGCATCATCCCAGGTGGAAAAGTGTTGGTAGTTAATGAATTGTCTGTTGTGTGTTTATGGTGTATAGCCTGTATTAATTGAAATATTTGTTTTGACGCAGTACGGGTGGCTGGGTCCGGTACCTGGTTCCATGTGTTGATGGGTGCTGCGTTCATGTTTGTTAGCCGGCGTGTAGGGTTGTGTTTGTATTGTGATGAGTGCATGTTTAAAGACATCAGGGGTTGTAGGGCTGTGTTGTGTGTGAGCTGTGGTCCGCGTCCTACACCACTCGACGGTACGGGCTTAACTCTGCTATAAAACATTTTAAAAGTCACTGGAGGGGGCTCTTACCCTGGTAGCGTAGGTGGAGGCCTCCTAGGTCCAGTGGTTAGTTGATGGCTTGTTCCTGGGCCTTGGAGCTGGGGTGGCGATTTGGCAGTGGTCCAGCGGGACTAGGTTCAGGTGCCTTTGTTTGTAGTTCCTGGTAGATATCCTAATGAAAACAGGAGGAAACTCCGAAAAAACCGTATCAGTGTACAAAAAAGCCAGATAGTTTTTGAAAAAAAATATATATAGTGTCCCAAAAAGTAAAAAACAATAATCCACAATAGTTTTAAAAGCAGGGTCGCTTTAAAACAAGAGTTCAAAAAAAATAGTCAATGTTTAAAATGAGGAAGGCCTCAGGCCGAGGTCCCTCCGGCTGTTTTAGAAAATGGTGGCTTTAGTAGTTAAAAAACGCCATACCCCGGTAAAAAGCAAGGCCGCTTTAAAACCGTAGATATAAAAATAAATGAGTCAATGAAAGGAGTGTGCTGTTTAAAAAAAACAGTGGAGAGGCCCAGGCAGGAGTCCCTCAGGTGTTATAAAAAACTGTAATCTTTAGTTTAAAACACAACACTCCAACTGGTAAAAGCAAGGCCGCTTTAAAACCAGGTTTAAAAAAGATAGAGGGAGACTACTGATTACAAGACAAGGGAAGGTCTTGGGCAGAGGCCTATTCAGGATGTTTTAAAACTGTTTGTTTAAGTATAAAACACAACGCTCCCACTGGTAAAAACAAGGCCGTTTTTAAAAACCAGGTTTTAAAAGGGAGTCAAAAGTGTTTGCACCACATGGAAGGCCACAGCCGTAGCCCCAGGGTGTTTTAAAACTGTATGTTTAAGTCAAAACACAAAGCTCCAACTGGTAAAAACAAGGCCGTTTTAAAACCAGGTTTAAAATGGAGTCAAATGTTTGTACCACATGGCAGGCCTCAGGCAGCAGCCCCCCAGGACAATCAAAAAACTAGCTTAAAAAGTTAAAAACCAAATCACCAAATAGTTAAGAAGCAAAATCTGCTTAAAACCGGTGTTTTTGAAAAAAGATAAAAGAGTCAAAGCTGACGTACCGTTGAGTAGTGTTTAGATCCTGACGTTTCGCATTGGGATATGCTTCTTCAGAGGATGTGTGGATAAGACCACAGCTCTGGTGGTTATAAAGTGTTGGAGGAGGGGAAGTGTGCCCCTCCCCCAAGGCTTAAACCACCAATCAGTAAGTAGTGTGGTGAGTAGGTCTGTTGTGATAGGGCTAGGAGGGTAGGCCATTTTGTAGGGTTTCCCTCCAATATATTTGAATTTTGGAGGGAAAATGGTTATCCCATATGATTGGTTCCCTTGGGGGGCGGGTTAGGGTTAGGGTTAGGGTTAGGGTTAGGGTTAGGTTTGGGTTGGGGTTGGGGTTCAGGGTTCAGGGTTATGACTTATATGCACTGGCCTACTGACCTGCTAGGTTTCATCCGGTTGGGAAGTTGGTTTAAGTAAGGTGGTGGTCAAGTTGGGAAGGCTCGGCTCTCTCATCCCGGGGACCAGGGTACGCTCCCCAGGCAGAGCACGTCCTGCAAGGACCAAGGGGCAGAGGCAGAGGTGGGTTTGGCTGCTGCCTGGTTTGGTGCAGATGGTGGGCGTCTCTCTGCCTGATGAAATTTTATGAGTACAGCTGAAAAAAAGGGGGGGGGGGGTTTGTTTTTAATATATTAAACTATAAGAAAAGGTTAGGGTTAGGGTTAGGGTTAGGGTTAGGGTTAGGGTTAGAAGAGATATCTCGATGACACCCCCTGCTTCGTCCAACGACTGGGCAGTTTGGATTAGGGTTAGGGTTAGGGTTAGGGTTAGGGTTAGGGTTAGGGTTAGGGTTAGGGTTAGGGTTAGGATAGGGGAAAATGATCCTGCCTCCTTTAAAAAGGTGGCAGGAGGTGCACGGTCCTTCACTCCAGGGGGCTCCCTGGTCCCCATTTGTCACAGGTCCTGTGCCCTTAAACTAGTAATGTAGTTATTACACGCTGTGATTACAGATACGTGGACTATTTATATTAAACTTTAAACGAACTTTTTACAAATATACATTTTTTATGCTTAAGTCTCTCCACTCGTCCGAGGGAGGGTTCGTGGCTTAGTCAGGTAAGTAAATTTTGGTTTAGTCTGGAAGCCCTGTCGCGACGTTTCGAAATCTTTTGTTTCTTCATCAGGCAAGGGCAGGTAAGTATGTCAGTTCGAATTAGTCATGAGTTGTCCCCATTGTGAGTCTCTGTGAGAGCTTGTGTCCCTGCTTTTATATCCCATCTAGCTCCTCCCCTTTGAAGAATTTCCCAGTCCAGAATTTCCCAGTTCCTTGGCATCACAGTTTCCCTTTTTCATCTCAATCCTTTACTATGCTTTTGTTGTGAATTCAGATTAATAGCTCCAGTTATATAATATTTGGGATTTTTTATCACCTACATAACCATACTACACCAAGTTGGGTGGGGCATTTCAGTGTACTTTTTGCCATATTTTTGGTCTATACTCCTGTTACTTCCCAATTAAAGATTTTCAAACCAATTGGTGTGGAGTCTTCGTTTTCGTTCAACAACAAAGTAGTTGGGTGAGGTTATTACAGATAAATTGCCCTGCTTAGGGGTTAGAGGTTAGGTTCAGGCAAGGGGTCCTATGGTTAGGGTTAGAATAGAGGGTCTCTGATTAGGGATAGGGGTTTCATGACTGTCTTCTCAAATTAGAGTTGAAGTCCAGAACATTTGACTAAGAGAGTCATTAAAAGCACAAGACTACTGGACTGAGGACCAGGAAGCGAGAACCCGGAGGAGGCACTGGCGGGTTAGGATAGGGGAAAATGATCCTGCCTCCTTTAAAAAGGTGGCAGGAGGTGCACGGTCCTTCACTCCAGGGGGCTCCCCGGTCCCCATTTGTCACAGGTCCTGTGCCCTTAAACTAGTAATGTAGTTATTACACGCTGTGATTACAGATACGTGGACTATTTATATTAAACTTTAAACGAACTTTTTACAAATATACATTTTTTATGCTTAAGTCTCTCCACTCGTCCGAGGGAGGGTTCGTGGCTTAGTCAGGTAAGTAAATTTTGGTTTAGTCTGGAAGCCCTGTCGCGACGTTTCGAAATCTTTTGTTTCTTCATCAGGCAAGGGCAGGTAAGTATGTCAGTTCGAATTAGTCATGAGTTGTCCCCATTGTGAGTCTCTGTGAGAGCTTGTGTCCCTGCTTTTATATCCCATCTAGCTCCTCCCCTTTGAAGAATTTCCCAGTCCAGAATTTCCCAGTTCCTTGGCATCACAGTTTCCCTTTTTCATCTCAATCCTTTACTATGCTTTTGTTGTGAATTCAGATTAATAGCTCCAGTTATATAATATTTGGGATTTTTTATCACCTACATAACCATACTACACCAAGTTGGGTGGGGCATTTCAGTGTACTTTTTGCCATATTTTTGGTCTATACTCCTGTTACTTCCCAATTAAAGATTTTCAAACCAATTGGTGTGGAGTCTTCGTTTTCGTTCAACAACAAAGTAGTTGGGTGAGGTTATTACAGATAAATTGCCCTGCTTAGGGGTTAGAGGTTAGGTTCAGGCAAGGGGTCCTATGGTTAGGGTTAGAATAGAGGGTCTCTGATTAGGGATAGGGGTTTCATGACTGTCTTCTCAAATTAGAGTTGAAGTCCAGAACATTTGACTAAGAGAGTCATTAAAAGCACAAGACTACTGGACTGAGGACCAGGAAGCGAGAACCCGGAGGAGGCACTGGCGGGTTAGGATAGGGGAAAATGATCCTGCCTCCTTTAAAAAGGTGGCAGGAGGTGCACGGTCCTTCACTCCAGGGGGCTCCCCGGTCCCCATTTGTCACAGGTCCTGTGCCCTTAAACTAGTAATGTAGTTATTACACGCTGTGATTACAGATACGTGGACTATTTATATTAAACTTTAAACGAACTTTTTACAAATATACATTTTTTATGCTTAAGTCTCTCCACTCGTCCGAGGGAGGGTTCGTGGCTTAGTCAGGTAAGTAAATTTTGGTTTAGTCTGGAAGCCCTGTCGCGACGTTTCGAAATCTTTTGTTTCTTCATCAGGCAAGGGCAGGTAAGTATGTCAGTTCGAATTAGTCATGAGTTGTCCCCATTGTGAGTCTCTGTGAGAGCTTGTGTCCCTGCTTTTATATCCCATCTAGCTCCTCCCCTTTGAAGAATTTCCCAGTCCAGAATTTCCCAGTTCCTTGGCATCACAGTTTCCCTTTTTCATCTCAATCCTTTACTATGCTTTTGTTGTGAATTCAGATTAATAGCTCCAGTTATATAATATTTGGGATTTTTTATCACCTACATAACCATACTACACCAAGTTGGGTGGGGCATTTCAGTGTACTTTTTGCCATATTTTTGGTCTATACTCCTGTTACTTCCCAATTAAAGATTTTCAAACCAATTGGTGTGGAGTCTTCGTTTTCGTTCAACAACAAAGTAGTTGGGTGAGGTTATTACAGATAAATTGCCCTGCTTAGGGGTTAGAGGTTAGGTTCAGGCAAGGGGTCCTATGGTTAGGGTTAGAATAGAGGGTCTCGGATTAGGGATAGGGGTTTCATGACTGTCTTCTCAAATTAGAGTTGAAGTCCAGAACATTTGACTAAGAGAGTCATTAAAAGCACAAGACTACTGGACTGAGGACCAGGAAGCGAGAACCCGGAGGAGGCACTGGCGGGTTAGGATAGGGGAAAATGATCCTGCCTCCTTTAAAAAGGTGGCAGGAGGTGCACGGTCCTTCACTCCAGGGGGCTCCCTGGTCCCCATTTGTCACAGGTCCTGTGCCCTTAAACTAGTAATGTAGTTATTACACGCTGTGATTACAGATACGTGGACTATTTATATTAAACTTTAAACGAACTTTTTACAAATATACATTTTTTATGCTTAAGTCTCTCCACTCGTCCGAGGGAGGGTTCGTGGCTTAGTCAGGTAAGTAAATTTTGGTTTAGTCTGGAAGCCCTGTCGCGACGTTTCGAAATCTTTTGTTTCTTCATCAGGCAAGGGCAGGTAAGTATGTCAGTTCGAATTAGTCATGAGTTGTCCCCATTGTGAGTCTCTGTGAGAGCTTGTGTCCCTGCTTTTATATCCCATCTAGCTCCTCCCCTTTGAAGAATTTCCCAGTCCAGAATTTCCCAGTTCCTTGGCATCACAGTTTCCCTTTTTCATCTCAATCCTTTACTATGCTTTTGTTGTGAATTCAGATTAATAGCTCCAGTTATATAATATTTGGGATTTTTTATCACCTACATAACCATACTACACCAAGTTGGGTGGGGCATTTCAGTGTACTTTTTGCCATATTTTTGGTCTATACTCCTGTTACTTCCCAATTAAAGATTTTCAAACCAATTGGTGTGGAGTCTTCGTTTTCGTTCAACAACAAAGTAGTTGGGTGAGGTTATTACAGATAAATTGCCCTGCTTAGGGGTTAGAGGTTAGGTTCAGGCAAGGGGTCCTATGGTTAGGGTTAGAATAGAGGGTCTCGGATTAGGGATAGGGGTTTCATGACTGTCTTCTCAAATTAGAGTTGAAGTCCAGAACATTTGACTAAGAGAGTCATTAAAAGCACAAGACTACTGGACTGAGGGTTAGGGTTAGGGTTAGGGTTAGGGTTAGGGTTAGAAGAGATATCTCGATGACACCCCCTGCTTCGTCCAACGACTGGGCAGTTTGGATTAGGGCGCCAAAGGCAATGCACTGGCCGACGCTCGTCATTAAGACCCCCCATTCTCACATATTCCCTTTGCCAAATTGGTTTTTTTTATTTTTAAAAAAAACGAGGTGGTTGTTTGTTTAATTTAAACGGAGTTGGTTGGGTTAGGGTTAGAAGAGATATCTCGATGACACCCCCTGCTTCGTCCAACGACTGGGCAGTTTGGATTAGGGCGCCAAAGGCAATGCACTGGCCGACGCTCGTCATTAAGACCCCCCATTCTCACATATTCCCTTTGCCAAATTGGTTTTTTTTATTTTTAAAAAAAACGAGGTGGTTGTTTGTTTAATTTAAACGGAGTTGGTTGGACTATTTTTTTCTATAGGCACTATTTTGATTTCCTAGTTTGATTGAACACATCATCAGTAGTTGACCTCAGGATCACTGGATGTTTCGGCCATTACGACTAGACACCCTCACCTGAGGGAGGCCCAGCCGAGGTTGATCAAACCCCAGTGTGTGTTCAACTAAGTTAATTGTAATCTAATTCTAAGGTAATTTAGGAAGGATTAACGGTTTTGTTTAGGAACTGGTTAGGGTAAGGTTTTAGGGTTAGGCATCAGATTACTATCTTAGGTTTAGGCCTGGGTTCCTTGGTTAGGGTTAGAATAAGGGTTAGGGTTAGGCCTAGATTTACCAGGTTAGGTTCAGGCGTTAGGTTCAGGCGTCAGGTTAACTTGGTTAGGTTTAGAGTAAAGGTTTTGGTTAAGGTTAGGATAATGGTTAAAATTCTGAATGAGGTGTAGGGCTCTGGTTCTGAGTTCCAGTCCTAGAAGAGACTCTGGAGTGAGCATCCTTTCAGGTTTAAGCCTCTTCAGTAGTTCGACCTTGATAGGACAGCTGGGTCATACTCACACACTGCTCAGGGGTCAGTGGGGGTTGAAGCATCACGGTGTTCATCCTTCTGTTGGTTTTGAAGCAGGAGCTGAATGCTGTGAAGCTAGGAGCTAGAACCTAAAAGCTAGAACCTAGAAGCTAGGAGCTAGGAGCTATGAAGCTAATTAAGTTTTAAATTATAAGTGCTGTTCTGGGTTTCATACACCGCTAGACACCAGGACATGCTTTAATCTTATTATAACAGCAGACTGATCTTGGATTCCTCCATGATTTGCCTTAGAGTGCTGCTTGCATGTGTGTCCACTATACTCTGTGTGTAGTCACTCTTAGTTATGGTGTTATCACGTTTTAAATTTTATACTCTAACATGGTCTTTGTTAAGAGTTCTTCCTCTGGGGATGGTAATTATCCTATAATTTAAATTTTGTGTGGCTAATCTGCAGAGATATTTAGAGAAAAACGGGACTTTTTTCAGGAAGTGTTCATTTTCCCAGAATGCATTGCTGCAGGTGGTCCAGATGGTAATCTATTAAACCTGTTTAAAATTGAATAATTGTGGGTTTTATTTATCTGACAAAGTAATATAACTCTTAATTAATCATTAAACCAATATATAGATATATAATTCATTAATTTAAAACAATTTATTTATAATTTATTAATTTAAAATTATTAAAATCTTAAATTTGATATATTCCTAATTTCTTGTGATAACAAAATGAAATGAGGGAAACAGAGTCAGGGAGAGAAGCCTGTCCGGGCTAGCCCTCCCCCGCCGGATCGGGCTGTGTACTCTGTCCCCCCCTTTAACTCTCTCACTTACTGAAGTGAGGGAAAAAAGGGAGAAGAGTGATTCTTTTAATGAATGAAATACTTGAGTTTTCAATATGCTAATTTTAATTGTTTTGTGATTTCCTCTAGGGTTTGTTTATAAAGGTTGATCTCTGGTAAGTCTGGGTGGTGTATTATTTTCTAGAAACTTAATATTCATCTTTTTTCAGATTTGAAGACAGAGCTCAGGTCTGGGTTTTTTCTGTCTCTTGCTTTGAATAAACTCTGCTGGTTCTAGTCTTTGTTCCTGACCTTTCTTGTGGTTTAGAAGTACCGTTATCAGTTACACTGGGTTATGTTTGAGGATTTGGGGTCCTTAGACTAGTTCTTTACTCCTTTGTGTCACCCATCAGTTCACATCCTTGCGTTGATTCTTGGTTGCAGGTGTAGGGAGCCTAAGAGAGAGAGGGTTAGGGTTAGGGTTAGGGTTAGGGTTAGGGTTAGGGTTAGGTTTGGGTTTGGGTTGGGGTTCAGGGTTCAGGGTTATGACTTATATGCACTGGCCTACTGACCTGCTAGGTTTCATCCGGTTGGGAAGTTGGTTTACGTAAGGTGGTGGTCAAGTTGGGAAGGCTCAGCTCTCTCATCCCGGGGACCAGGGTACGCTCCCCAGGCAGAGCACGTCCTGCAAGGACCATGGGGCAGAGGCAGAGGTGGGTTTGGCTGCTGCCTGGTTTGGTGCAGATGGTGGGCGTCTCTCTGCCTGATGGAACTTTATGGGTACAGCTGAAAAAAAAGGGGGGGGGGGTTTTGTTTTTAATATATTAAACTATAAGAAAAAATAAGTTTGTTGGTTTCAAATGAATGAAACAAAAAGAACTATATTGAAAGAAATTTGGCCTAATGGCAGAGACGACGCCCCTGGCACCGGGACCCCCGGTTCGAATCCTGCCGAAGCCATTGGTGTTGATGTTGCAATCGGGGGGTCCTGGGGGTCCCCAGGCAGCAGATCTGGCGGAAAAAGAAGGGGGGGTGGAAAAAACAGGGGGTTTAACAAAGGACAGGTAAGATGGACTGGTGGTTATTTGTCATTTAGACCTGTTGGGATGATGGTGTCCAGTTTGAAGATCCATGATTTCTCTGCTCTTTTTCTCTCTGCCCAATGGTCCAGTGGTCCTGTGCTTCTAGGCCTGAAATGATTAGACTGCTGACCGGATGATGTTGGAAATGAAGGACCATGGGGGTGGTGAGTTTGCCTTCCCCAATGTTATACAGGTGTTGTTTGAGTCGGGTGAGGATGGTATGTTTGGTTTCGCCGATGTAATGTTTATTGCAGGTGGTGCATGTAATGATGTAAATGACGTTACTGGTGTTTAGTGTAAATGTGCCTAATGTAGGGGAAGCTTTATTGCTGTGGATGTTTGAAATGAATTTCCTGTTTCTGTAATGTATATGGTACTGTGTTTGTGTTGATGGTTTGTTGTCTGAGTACTTGGACCGTATTAATAAGCTATGGAGGTTTTTGTTCTTTCTGTATGCTGATATGGTGGTATGGTTTTTGAAAGCCGGCTGTGCTGATTGGATCTGGGTAAAGTTGTACTTGATAATCCTATGTAAACCGGTGATTTTGTGTGAAAAGGTAGATATAAATGGTATTATGGCGGGGTTGGGGTCAGGGTTGTTGGTTCGGAGAATGATGGCGGTCTCGGAGGGGTTAGGGTTAGGATTTGGGTCAGGGTTAGGATTGGGAGAGTTGGGGTTAGGGTTAGGTTTGGGGAAGGTTTGGTTAGGGTTAGGATTTGGGTTAGGGTTAGGCTTGGGAAAGCTGGGGTTAGGGTTAGGGTCGGGGGAGGATGGGTTAGGGTTAGGATATGGGTTTGGGTCAGGGTTGGACTTGGGAGCATTGGGGTTAGGGTTAGGTCCGGGGGGATCTAGGTTAGGGTTAGAGTTAGGCTTAGGAAAGCTGGGGTTAGGGTTAGGGTCGGGGGAGGGTGGGTTAGGGTTAGGATATGGGTTTGGGTCAGGGTTAGACTTGGGAGCATTGGGGTTAGGGTTAGGTCTGGGGGGATCTTGGTTAGGGTTAGGATTTGGGTTGAGGTTGGGATCCGGTTTAGGGTTAGGGTATACCGGTAGGGGACCTGTGGGCGGGATGCCCTCCGAGACCGGGACTTGGGGTGGAGCAATACGGGGAATGAAGCGAGTAGGAGCGAGAGACGCCAAAGTGTTGTTCTTGATTTGGCGGAGGAAGCGTTTTGAGTAGCCCCTTTTCCTGAGACTACAAAAAAGGATGGAGATGGATGAATGAAGATCTATAGCCAGGGATGATATTCTGTAGAAGCGGATGATTTGGGATTTAATGATACCTTTAAATGTGTGTTTCGGATGATAGCTTGTTTTATGGAGCAGGGCGTGTGTATCTGTTGTTTTAAAATAAACCTTGGTGAGTAATTGTGAGTATGATGAATTATTTGACCGGTCAAAAAAAACAGTTGTATCCAGAAAATTTACTTGTAGTGGATCTATGATGTATTTAACTTTAATGGATGGGTGGTGGCTATTCAATGTGTCTATGAAGTCAGAAAATAAAGAGATGTCGTGTTGCCAGATGCCAAAAATGTCGTCTAAAAATCGGAGGTAGGTAAGGGGTTGGTGTGTGCACTTGGCTAGTGCCTCTCGCTCCCACTCGCTCATGTAGATGTTAGGGTTAGGGTTAGGGTTAGGGTTAGGGTTAGGGTTAGGGTTAGGGTTAGGGTTAGAAGAGATATCTCGATGACACCCCCTGCTTCGTCCAACGACTGGGCAGTTTGGATTAGGGCGCCAAAGGCAATGCACTGGCCGACGCTCGTCATTAAGACCCCCCATTCTCACATATTCCCTTTGCCAAATTGGTTTTTTTTATTTTTAAAAAAAACGAGGTGGTTGTTTGTTTAATTTAAACGGAGTTGGTTGGACTATTTTTTTCTATAGGCACTATTTTGATTTCCTAGTTTGATTGAACACATCATCAGTAGTTGACCTCAGGATCACTGGATGTTTCGGCCATTACGACTAGACACCCTCACCTGAGGGAGGCCCAGCCGAGGTTGATCAAACCCCAGTGTGTGTCCAAATAATTTAATTGTAATCTAATTCTAAGGTAATTTAGGAAGGATTAACGGTTTTGTTTAGGAACTGGTTAGGGTAAGGTTTTAGGGTTAGGCATCAGATTACTATCTTAGGTTTAGGCCTGGGTTCCTTGGTTAGGGTTAGAATAAGGGTTAGGGTTAGGCCTAGATTTACCAGGTTAGGTTCAGGCGTTAGGTTCAGGCGTCAGGTTAACTTGGTTAGGTTTAGAGTAAAGGTTTTGGTTAAGGTTAGGATAATGGTTAAAATTCTGAATGAGGTGTAGGGCTCTGGTTCTGAGTTCCAGTCCTAGAAGAGACTCTGGAGTGAGCATCCTTTCAGGTTTAAGCCTCTTCAGTAGTTCGACCTTGATAGGACAGCTGGGTCATACTCACACACTGCTCAGGGGTTAGTGGGGGTTGAAGCATCACGGTGTTCATCCTTCTGTTGGTTTTGAAGCAGGAGCTGAATGCTGTGAAGCTAGGAGCTAGAACCTAAAAGCTAGAACCTAGAAGCTAGGAGCTAGGAGCTATGAAGCTAATTAAGTTTTAAATTATAAGTGCTGTTCTGGGTTTCATACACCGCTAGACACCAGGACATGCTTTAATCTTATTACAACAGCAGACTGATCTTGGATTCCTCCATGATTTGCCTTAGAGTGCTGCTTGCATGTGTGTCCACTATACTCTGTGTGTAGTCACTCTTAGTTATGGTGTTATCACGTTTTAAATTTTATACTCTAACATGGTCTTTGTTAAGAGTTCTTCCTCTGGGGATGGTAATTATCCTATAATTTTAATTTTGTGTGGCTAATCTGCAGAGATATTTAGAGAAAAACGGGACTTTTTTCAGGAAGTGTTCATTTTCCCAGAATGCATTGCTGCAGGTGGTCCAGATGGTAATCTATTAAACCTGTTTAAAATTGAATAATTGTGGGTTTTATTTATCTGACAAAGTAATATAACTCTTAATTAATCCTTAAACCAATATATAGATATATAATTCATTAATTTAAAACAATTTATTTATAATTTATTAATTTAAAATTATTAAAATCTTAAATTTGATATATTCCTAATTTCTTGTGATAACAAAATGAAATGAGGGAAACAGAGTCAGGGAGAGAAGCCTGTCCGGGCTAGCCCTCCCCCGCCGGATCGGGCTGTGTACTCTGTCCCCCCCTTTAACTCTCTCACTTACTGAAGTGAGGGAAAAAAGGGAGAAGAGTGATTCTTTTAATGAATGAAATACTTGAGTTTTCAATATGCTAATTTTAATTGTTTCGTGATTTCCTCTAGGGTTTGTTTATAAAGGTTGATCTCTGGTAAGTCTGGGTGGTGTATTATTTTCTAGAAACTTAATATTCATCTTTTTTCAGATTTGAAGACAGAGCTCAGGTCTGGGTTTTTTCTGTCTCTTGCTTTGAATAAACTCTGCTGGTTCTAGTCTTTGTTCCTGACCTTTCTTGTGGTTTAGAAGTATCGTTATCAGTTACACTGGGTTATGTTTGAGGATTTGGGGTCCTTAGACTAGTTCTTTACTCCTTTGTGTCACCCATCAGTTCACATCCTTGCGTTGATTCTTGGTTGCAGGTGTAGGGAGCCTAAGAGAGAGAGAAAAAAAGGCGTTTTCCTATTTCCTATTGGAAATGGAGGAGAGAGGAGAATTGTTTTGGTGGGAATATGCAAATCGTTTTTCAAAGAGGGCTCGCTCGTCCGATGGCTCGGGCTGGGTTAGGGTTAGAAGAGATATCTCGATGACACCCCCTGCTTCGTCCAACGACTGGGCAGTTTGGATTAGGGCGCCAAAGGCAATGCACTGGCCGA
The DNA here is from genome assembly GCF_963576545.1 of Limanda limanda. Lineage (NCBI taxonomy): Eukaryota > Metazoa > Chordata > Actinopteri > Pleuronectiformes > Pleuronectidae > Limanda > Limanda limanda. Next base: position 145,207 of record NC_083646.1, on the reverse strand, counting down.
CGCTCGTCATTAAGACCCCCCATTCTCACATATTCCCTTTGCCAAATTGGTTTTTTTTATTTTTAAAAAAAACGAGGTGGTTGTTTGTTTAATTTAAACGGAGTTGGTTGGACTATTTTTTTCTATAGGCACTATTTTGATTTCCTAGTTTGATTGAACACATCATCAGTAGTTGACCTCAGGATCACTGGATGTTTCGGCCATTACGACTAGACACCCTCACCTGAGGGAGGCCCAGCCGAGGTTGATCAAACCCCAGTGTGTGTCCAAATAATTTAATTGTAATCTAATTCTAAGGTAATTTAGGAAGGATTAACGGTTTTGTTTAGGAACTGGTTAGGGTAAGGTTTTAGGGTTAGGCATCAGATTACTATCTTAGGTTTAGGCCTGGGTTCCTTGGTTAGGGTTAGAATAAGGGTTAGGGTTAGGCCTAGATTTACCAGGTTAGGTTCAGGCGTTAGGTTCAGGCGTCAGGTTAACTTGGTTAGGTTTAGAGTAAAGGTTTTGGTTAAGGTTAGGATAATGGTTAAAATTCTGAATGAGGTGTAGGGCTCTGGTTCTGAGTTCCAGTCCTAGAAGAGACTCTGGAGTGAGCATCCTTTCAGGTTTAAGCCTCTTCAGTAGTTCGACCTTGATAGGACAGCTGGGTCATACTCACACACTGCTCAGGGGTTAGTGGGGGTTGAAGCATCACGGTGTTCATCCTTCTGTTGGTTTTGAAGCAGGAGCTGAATGCTGTGAAGCTAGGAGCTAGAACCTAAAAGCTAGAACCTAGAAGCTAGGAGCTAGGAGCTATGAAGCTAATTAAGTTTTAAATTATAAGTGCTGTTCTGGGTTTCATACACCGCTAGACACCAGGACATGCTTTAATCTTATTACAACAGCAGACTGATCTTGGATTCCTCCATGATTTGCCTTAGAGTGCTGCTTGCATGTGTGTCCACTATACTCTGTGTGTAGTCACTCTTAGTTATGGTGTTATCACGTTTTAAATTTTATACTCTAACATGGTCTTTGTTAAGAGTTCTTCCTCTGGGGATGGTAATTATCCTATAATTTTAATTTTGTGTGGCTAATCTGCAGAGATATTTAGAGAAAAACGGGACTTTTTTCAGGAAGTGTTCATTTTCCCAGAATGCATTGCTGCAGGTGGTCCAGATGGTAATCTATTAAACCTGTTTAAAATTGAATAATTGTGGGTTTTATTTATCTGACAAAGTAATATAACTCTTAATTAATCCTTAAACCAATATATAGATATATAATTCATTAATTTAAAACAATTTATTTATAATTTATTAATTTAAAATTATTAAAATCTTAAATTTGATATATTCCTAATTTCTTGTGATAACAAAATGAAATGAGGGAAACAGAGTCAGGGAGAGAAGCCTGTCCGGGCTAGCCCTCCCCCGCCGGATCGGGCTGTGTACTCTGTCCCCCCCTTTAACTCTCTCACTTACTGAAGTGAGGGAAAAAAGGGAGAAGAGTGATTCTTTTAATGAATGAAATACTTGAGTTTTCAATATGCTAATTTTAATTGTTTCGTGATTTCCTCTAGGGTTTGTTTATAAAGGTTGATCTCTGGTAAGTCTGGGTGGTGTATTATTTTCTAGAAACTTAATATTCATCTTTTTTCAGATTTGAAGACAGAGCTCAGGTCTGGGTTTTTTCTGTCTCTTGCTTTGAATAAACTCTGCTGGTTCTAGTCTTTGTTCCTGACCTTTCTTGTGGTTTAGAAGTATCGTTATCAGTTACACTGGGTTATGTTTGAGGATTTGGGGTCCTTAGACTAGTTCTTTACTCCTTTGTGTCACCCATCAGTTCACATCCTTGCGTTGATTCTTGGTTGCAGGTGTAGGGAGCCTAAGAGAGAGAGAAAAAAAGGCGTTTTCCTATTTCCTATTGGAAATGGAGGAGAGAGGAGAATTGTTTTGGTGGGAATATGCAAATCGTTTTTCAAAGAGGGCTCGCTCGTCCGATGGCTCGGGCTGGGTTAGGGTTAGAAGAGATATCTCGATGACACCCCCTGCTTCGTCCAACGACTGGGCAGTTTGGATTAGGGCGCCAAAGGCAATGCACTGGCCGACGCTCGTCATTAAGACCCCCCATTCTCACATATTCCCTTTGCCAAATTGGTTTTTTTTATTTTTAAAAAAAACGAGGTGGTTGTTTGTTTAATTTAAACGGAGTTGGTTGGACTATTTTTTTCTATAGGCACTATTTTGATTTCCTAGTTTGATTGAACACATCATCAGTAGTTGACCTCAGGATCACTGGATGTTTCGGCCATTACGACTAGACACCCTCACCTGAGGGAGGCCCAGCCGAGGTTGATCAAACCCCAGTGTGTGTCCAAATAATTTAATTGTAATCTAATTCTAAGGTAATTTAGGAAGGATTAACGGTTTTGTTTAGGAACTGGTTAGGGTAAGGTTTTAGGGTTAGGCATCAGATTACTATCTTAGGTTTAGGCCTGGGTTCCTTGGTTAGGGTTAGAATAAGGGTTAGGGTTAGGCCTAGATTTACCAGGTTAGGTTCAGGCGTTAGGTTCAGGCGTCAGGTTAACTTGGTTAGGTTTAGAGTAAAGGTTTTGGTTAAGGTTAGGATAATGGTTAAAATTCTGAATGAGGTGTAGGGCTCTGGTTCTGAGTTCCAGTCCTAGAAGAGACTCTGGAGTGAGCATCCTTTCAGGTTTAAGCCTCTTCAGTAGTTCGACCTTGATAGGACAGCTGGGTCATACTCACACACTGCTCAGGGGTTAGTGGGGGTTGAAGCATCACGGTGTTCATCCTTCTGTTGGTTTTGAAGCAGGAGCTGAATGCTGTGAAGCTAGGAGCTAGAACCTAAAAGCTAGAACCTAGAAGCTAGGAGCTAGGAGCTATGAAGCTAATTAAGTTTTAAATTATAAGTGCTGTTCTGGGTTTCATACACCGCTAGACACCAGGACATGCTTTAATCTTATTACAACAGCAGACTGATCTTGGATTCCTCCATGATTTGCCTTAGAGTGCTGCTTGCATGTGTGTCCACTATACTCTGTGTGTAGTCACTCTTAGTTATGGTGTTATCACGTTTTAAATTTTATACTCTAACATGGTCTTTGTTAAGAGTTCTTCCTCTGGGGATGGTAATTATCCTATAATTTTAATTTTGTGTGGCTAATCTGCAGAGATATTTAGAGAAAAACGGGACTTTTTTCAGGAAGTGTTCATTTTCCCAGAATGCATTGCTGCAGGTGGTCCAGATGGTAATCTATTAAACCTGTTTAAAATTGAATAATTGTGGGTTTTATTTATCTGACAAAGTAATATAACTCTTAATTAATCCTTAAACCAATATATAGATATATAATTCATTAATTTAAAACAATTTATTTATAATTTATTAATTTAAAATTATTAAAATCTTAAATTTGATATATTCCTAATTTCTTGTGATAACAAAATGAAATGAGGGAAACAGAGTCAGGGAGAGAAGCCTGTCCGGGCTAGCCCTCCCCCGCCGGATCGGGCTGTGTACTCTGTCCCCCCCTTTAACTCTCTCACTTACTGAAGTGAGGGAAAAAAGGGAGAAGAGTGATTCTTTTAATGAATGAAATACTTGAGTTTTCAATATGCTAATTTTAATTGTTTCGTGATTTCCTCTAGGGTTTGTTTATAAAGGTTGATCTCTGGTAAGTCTGGGTGGTGTATTATTTTCTAGAAACTTAATATTCATCTTTTTTCAGATTTGAAGACAGAGCTCAGGTCTGGGTTTTTTCTGTCTCTTGCTTTGAATAAACTCTGCTGGTTCTAGTCTTTGTTCCTGACCTTTCTTGTGGTTTAGAAGTATCGTTATCAGTTACACTGGGTTATGTTTGAGGATTTGGGGTCCTTAGACTAGTTCTTTACTCCTTTGTGTCACCCATCAGTTCACATCCTTGCGTTGATTCTTGGTTGCAGGTGTAGGGAGCCTAAGAGAGAGAGAAAAAAAGGCGTTTTCCTATTTCCTATTGGAAATGGAGGAGAGAGGAGAATTGTTTTGGTGGGAATATGCAAATCGTTTTTCAAAGAGGGCTCGCTCGTCCGATGGCTCGGGCTGGGTTAGGGTTAGAAGAGATATCTCGATGACACCCCCTGCTTCGTCCAACGACTGGGCAGTTTGGATTAGGGCGCCAAAGGCAATGCACTGGCCGACGCTCGTCATTAAGACCCCCCATTCTCACATATTCCCTTTGCCAAATTGGTTTTTTTTATTTTTAAAAAAAACGAGGTGGTTGTTTGTTTAATTTAAACGGAGTTGGTTGGACTATTTTTTTCTATAGGCACTATTTTGATTTCCTAGTTTGATTGAACACATCATCAGTAGTTGACCTCAGGATCACTGGATGTTTCGGCCATTACGACTAGACACCCTCACCTGAGGGAGGCCCAGCCGAGGTTGATCAAACCCCAGTGTGTGTCCAAATAATTTAATTGTAATCTAATTCTAAGGTAATTTAGGAAGGATTAACGGTTTTGTTTAGGAACTGGTTAGGGTAAGGTTTTAGGGTTAGGCATCAGATTACTATCTTAGGTTTAGGCCTGGGTTCCTTGGTTAGGGTTAGAATAAGGGTTAGGGTTAGGCCTAGATTTACCAGGTTAGGTTCAGGCGTTAGGTTCAGGCGTCAGGTTAACTTGGTTAGGTTTAGAGTAAAGGTTTTGGTTAAGGTTAGGATAATGGTTAAAATTCTGAATGAGGTGTAGGGCTCTGGTTCTGAGTTCCAGTCCTAGAAGAGACTCTGGAGTGAGCATCCTTTCAGGTTTAAGCCTCTTCAGTAGTTCGACCTTGATAGGACAGCTGGGTCATACTCACACACTGCTCAGGGGTTAGTGGGGGTTGAAGCATCACGGTGTTCATCCTTCTGTTGGTTTTGAAGCAGGAGCTGAATGCTGTGAAGCTAGGAGCTAGAACCTAAAAGCTAGAACCTAGAAGCTAGGAGCTAGGAGCTATGAAGCTAATTAAGTTTTAAATTATAAGTGCTGTTCTGGGTTTCATACACCGCTAGACACCAGGACATGCTTTAATCTTATTACAACAGCAGACTGATCTTGGATTCCTCCATGATTTGCCTTAGAGTGCTGCTTGCATGTGTGTCCACTATACTCTGTGTGTAGTCACTCTTAGTTATGGTGTTATCACGTTTTAAATTTTATACTCTAACATGGTCTTTGTTAAGAGTTCTTCCTCTGGGGATGGTAATTATCCTATAATTTTAATTTTGTGTGGCTAATCTGCAGAGATATTTAGAGAAAAACGGGACTTTTTTCAGGAAGTGTTCATTTTCCCAGAATGCATTGCTGCAGGTGGTCCAGATGGTAATCTATTAAACCTGTTTAAAATTGAATAATTGTGGGTTTTATTTATCTGACAAAGTAATATAACTCTTAATTAATCCTTAAACCAATATATAGATATATAATTCATTAATTTAAAACAATTTATTTATAATTTATTAATTTAAAATTATTAAAATCTTAAATTTGATATATTCCTAATTTCTTGTGATAACAAAATGAAATGAGGGAAACAGAGTCAGGGAGAGAAGCCTGTCCGGGCTAGCCCTCCCCCGCCGGATCGGGCTGTGTACTCTGTCCCCCCCTTTAACTCTCTCACTTACTGAAGTGAGGGAAAAAAGGGAGAAGAGTGATTCTTTTAATGAATGAAATACTTGAGTTTTCAATATGCTAATTTTAATTGTTTCGTGATTTCCTCTAGGGTTTGTTTATAAAGGTTGATCTCTGGTAAGTCTGGGTGGTGTATTATTTTCTAGAAACTTAATATTCATCTTTTTTCAGATTTGAAGACAGAGCTCAGGTCTGGGTTTTTTCTGTCTCTTGCTTTGAATAAACTCTGCTGGTTCTAGTCTTTGTTCCTGACCTTTCTTGTGGTTTAGAAGTATCGTTATCAGTTACACTGGGTTATGTTTGAGGATTTGGGGTCCTTAGACTAGTTCTTTACTCCTTTGTGTCACCCATCAGTTCACATCCTTGCGTTGATTCTTGGTTGCAGGTGTAGGGAGCCTAAGAGAGAGAGAAAAAAAGGCGTTTTCCTATTTCCTATTGGAAATGGAGGAGAGAGGAGAATTGTTTTGGTGGGAATATGCAAATCGTTTTTCAAAGAGGGCTCGCTCGTCCGATGGCTCGGGCTGGGTTAGGGTTAGAAGAGATATCTCGATGACACCCCCTGCTTCGTCCAACGACTGGGCAGTTTGGATTAGGGCGCCAAAGGCAATGCACTGGCCGACGCTCGTCATTAAGACCCCCCATTCTCACATATTCCCTTTGCCAAATTGGTTTTTTTTATTTTTAAAAAAAACGAGGTGGTTGTTTGTTTAATTTAAACGGAGTTGGTTGGACTATTTTTTTCTATAGGCACTATTTTGATTTCCTAGTTTGATTGAACACATCATCAGTAGTTGACCTCAGGATCACTGGATGTTTCGGCCATTACGACTAGACACCCTCACCTGAGGGAGGCCCAGCCGAGGTTGATCAAACCCCAGTGTGTGTCCAAATAATTTAATTGTAATCTAATTCTAAGGTAATTTAGGAAGGATTAACGGTTTTGTTTAGGAACTGGTTAGGGTAAGGTTTTAGGGTTAGGCATCAGATTACTATCTTAGGTTTAGGCCTGGGTTCCTTGGTTAGGGTTAGAATAAGGGTTAGGGTTAGGCCTAGATTTACCAGGTTAGGTTCAGGCGTTAGGTTCAGGCGTCAGGTTAACTTGGTTAGGTTTAGAGTAAAGGTTTTGGTTAAGGTTAGGATAATGGTTAAAATTCTGAATGAGGTGTAGGGCTCTGGTTCTGAGTTCCAGTCCTAGAAGAGACTCTGGAGTGAGCATCCTTTCAGGTTTAAGCCTCTTCAGTAGTTCGACCTTGATAGGACAGCTGGGTCATACTCACACACTGCTCAGGGGTTAGTGGGGGTTGAAGCATCACGGTGTTCATCCTTCTGTTGGTTTTGAAGCAGGAGCTGAATGCTGTGAAGCTAGGAGCTAGAACCTAAAAGCTAGAACCTAGAAGCTAGGAGCTAGGAGCTATGAAGCTAATTAAGTTTTAAATTATAAGTGCTGTTCTGGGTTTCATACACCGCTAGACACCAGGACATGCTTTAATCTTATTACAACAGCAGACTGATCTTGGATTCCTCCATGATTTGCCTTAGAGTGCTGCTTGCATGTGTGTCCACTATACTCTGTGTGTAGTCACTCTTAGTTATGGTGTTATCACGTTTTAAATTTTATACTCTAACATGGTCTTTGTTAAGAGTTCTTCCTCTGGGGATGGTAATTATCCTATAATTTTAATTTTGTGTGGCTAATCTGCAGAGATATTTAGAGAAAAACGGGACTTTTTTCAGGAAGTGTTCATTTTCCCAGAATGCATTGCTGCAGGTGGTCCAGATGGTAATCTATTAAACCTGTTTAAAATTGAATAATTGTGGGTTTTATTTATCTGACAAAGTAATATAACTCTTAATTAATCCTTAAACCAATATATAGATATATAATTCATTAATTTAAAACAATTTATTTATAATTTATTAATTTAAAATTATTAAAATCTTAAATTTGATATATTCCTAATTTCTTGTGATAACAAAATGAAATGAGGGAAACAGAGTCAGGGAGAGAAGCCTGTCCGGGCTAGCCCTCCCCCGCCGGATCGGGCTGTGTACTCTGTCCCCCCCTTTAACTCTCTCACTTACTGAAGTGAGGGAAAAAAGGGAGAAGAGTGATTCTTTTAATGAATGAAATACTTGAGTTTTCAATATGCTAATTTTAATTGTTTCGTGATTTCCTCTAGGGTTTGTTTATAAAGGTTGATCTCTGGTAAGTCTGGGTGGTGTATTATTTTCTAGAAACTTAATATTCATCTTTTTTCAGATTTGAAGACAGAGCTCAGGTCTGGGTTTTTTCTGTCTCTTGCTTTGAATAAACTCTGCTGGTTCTAGTCTTTGTTCCTGACCTTTCTTGTGGTTTAGAAGTATCGTTATCAGTTACACTGGGTTATGTTTGAGGATTTGGGGTCCTTAGACTAGTTCTTTACTCCTTTGTGTCACCCATCAGTTCACATCCTTGCGTTGATTCTTGGTTGCAGGTGTAGGGAGCCTAAGAGAGAGAGAAAAAAAGGCGTTTTCCTATTTCCTATTGGAAATGGAGGAGAGAGGAGAATTGTTTTGGTGGGAATATGCAAATCGTTTTTCAAAGAGGGCTCGCTCGTCCGATGGCTCGGGCTGGGTTAGGGTTAGAAGAGATATCTCGATGACACCCCCTGCTTCGTCCAACGACTGGGCAGTTTGGATTAGGGCGCCAAAGGCAATGCACTGGCCGACGCTCGTCATTAAGACCCCCCATTCTCACATATTCCCTTTGCCAAATTGGTTTTTTTTATTTTTAAAAAAAACGAGGTGGTTGTTTGTTTAATTTAAACGGAGTTGGTTGGACTATTTTTTTCTATAGGCACTATTTTGATTTCCTAGTTTGATTGAACACATCATCAGTAGTTGACCTCAGGATCACTGGATGTTTCGGCCATTACGACTAGACACCCTCACCTGAGGGAGGCCCAGCCGAGGTTGATCAAACCCCAGTGTGTGTCCAAATAATTTAATTGTAATCTAATTCTAAGGTAATTTAGGAAGGATTAACGGTTTTGTTTAGGAACTGGTTAGGGTAAGGTTTTAGGGTTAGGCATCAGATTACTATCTTAGGTTTAGGCCTGGGTTCCTTGGTTAGGGTTAGAATAAGGGTTAGGGTTAGGCCTAGATTTACCAGGTTAGGTTCAGGCGTTAGGTTCAGGCGTCAGGTTAACTTGGTTAGGTTTAGAGTAAAGGTTTTGGTTAAGGTTAGGATAATGGTTAAAATTCTGAATGAGGTGTAGGGCTCTGGTTCTGAGTTCCAGTCCTAGAAGAGACTCTGGAGTGAGCATCCTTTCAGGTTTAAGCCTCTTCAGTAGTTCGACCTTGATAGGACAGCTGGGTCATACTCACACACTGCTCAGGGGTCAGTGGGGGTTGAAGCATCACGGTGTTCATCCTTCTGTTGGTTTTGAAGCAGGAGCTGAATGCTGTGAAGCTAGGAGCTAGAACCTAAAAGCTAGAACCTAGAAGCTAGGAGCTAGGAGCTATGAAGCTAATTAAGTTTTAAATTATAAGTGCTGTTCTGGGTTTCATACACCGCTAGACACCAGGACATGCTTTAATCTTATTACAACAGCAGACTGATCTTGGATTCCTCCATGATTTGCCTTAGAGTGCTGCTTGCATGTGTGTCCACTATACTCTGTGTGTAGTCACTCTTAGTTATGGTGTTATCACGTTTTAAATTTTATACTCTAACATGGTCTTTGTTAAGAGTTCTTCCTCTGGGGATGGTAATTATCCTATAATTTTAATTTTGTGTGGCTAATCTGCAGAGATATTTAGAGAAAAACGGGACTTTTTTCAGGAAGTGTTCATTTTCCCAGAATGCATTGCTGCAGGTGGTCCAGATGGTAATCTATTAAACCTGTTTAAAATTGAATAATTGTGGGTTTTATTTATCTGACAAAGTAATATAACTCTTAATTAATCATTAAACCAATATATAGATATATAATTCATTAATTTAAAACAATTTATTTATAATTTATTAATTTAAAATTATTAAAATCTTAAATTTGATATATTCCTAATTTCTTGTGATAACAAAATGAAATGAGGGAAACAGAGTCAGGGAGAGAAGCCTGTCCGGGCTAGCCCTCCCCCGCCGGATCGGGCTGTGTACTCTGTCCCCCCCTTTAACTCTCTCACTTACTGAAGTGAGGGAAAAAAGGGAGAAGAGTGATTCTTTTAATGAATGAAATACTTGAGTTTTCAATATGCTAATTTTAATTGTTTCGTGATTTCCTCTAGGGTTTGTTTATAAAGGTTGATCTCTGGTAAGTCTGGGTGGTGTATTATTTTCTAGAAACTTAATATTCATCTTTTTTCAGATTTGAAGACAGAGCTCAGGTCTGGGTTTTTTCTGTCTCTTGCTTTGAATAAACTCTGCTGGTTCTAGTCTTTGTTCCTGACCTTTCTTGTGGTTTAGAAGTATCGTTATCAGTTACACTGGGTTATGTTTGAGGATTTGGGGTCCTTAGACTAGTTCTTTACTCCTTTGTGTCCCATCAGTTCACATCCTTGCGTTGATTCTTGGTTGCAGGTGTAGGGAGCCTAAGAGAGAGAGAAAAAAAGGCGTTTTCCTATTTCCTATTGGAAATGGAGGAGAGAGGAGAATTGTTTTGGTGGGAATATGCAAATCGTTTTTCAAAGAGGGCTCGCTCGTCCGATGGCTCGGGCTGGGTTAGGGTTAGAAGAGATATCTCGATGACACCCCCTGCTTCGTCCAACGACTGGGCAGTTTGGATTAGGGCGCCAAAGGCAATGCACTGGCCGACGCTCGTCATTAAGACCCCCCATTCTCACATATTCCCTTTGCCAAATTGGTTTTTTTTATTTTTAAAAAAAAACAAAAAAAAAAAAAAAAAAAACGAGGTGGTTGTTTGTTTAATTTAAACGGAGTTGGTTGGACTATTTTTTTCTATAGGCACTATTTTGATTTCCTAGTTTGATTGAACACATCATCAGTAGTTGACCTCAGGATCACTGGATGTTTCGGCCATTACGACTAGACACCCTCACCTGAGGGAGGCCCAGCCGAGGTTGATCAAACCCCAGTGTGTGTCCAAATAATTTAATTGTAATCTAATTCTAAGGTAATTTAGGAAGGATTAACGGTTTTGTTTAGGAACTGGTTAGGGTAAGGTTTTAGGGTTAGGCATCAGATTACTATCTTAGGTTTAGGCCTGGGTTCCTTGGTTAGGGTTAGAATAAGGGTTAGGGTTAGGCCTAGATTTACCAGGTTAGGTTCAGGCGTCAGGTTAACTTGGTTAGGTTTTAGAGTTAAGGTTTTGGTTAAGGTTAGGATAATGGTTAAAATTCTGAATGAGGTGTAGGGCTCTGGTTCTGAGTTCCAGTCCTAGAAGAGACTCTGGAGTGAGCATCCTTTCAGGTTTAAGCCTCTTCAGTAGTTCGACCTTGATAGGACAGCTGGGTCATACTCACACACTGCTCAGGGGTCAGTGGGGGTTGAAGCATCACGGTGTTCATCCTTCTGTTGGTTTTGAAGCAGGAGCTGAATGCTGTGAAGCTAGGAGCTAGAACCTAAAAGCTAGAACCTAGAAGCTAGGAGCTAGGAGCTATGAAGCTAATTAAGTTTTAAATTATAAGTGCTGTTCTGGGTTTCATACACCGCTAGACACCAGGACATGCTTTAATCTTATTACAACAGCAGACTGATCTTGGATTCCTCCATGATTTGCCTTAGAGTGCTGCTTGCATGTGTGTCCACTATACTCTGTGTGTAGTCACTCTTAGTTATGGTGTTATCACGTTTTAAATTTTATACTCTAACATGGTCTTTGTTAAGAGTTCTTCCTCTGGGGATGGTAATTATCCTATAATTTTAATTTTGTGTGGCTAATCTGCAGAGATATTTAGAGAAAAACGGGACTTTTTTCAGGAAGTGTTCATTTTCCCAGAATGCATTGCTGCAGGTGGTCCAGATGGTAATCTATTAAACCTGTTTAAAATTGAATAATTGTGGGTTTTATTTATCTGACAAAGTAATATAACTCTTAATTAATCATTAAACCAATATATAGATATATAATTCATTAATTTAAAACAATTTATTTATAATTTATTAATTTAAAATTATTAAAATCTAAAATTTGATATATTCCTAATTTCTTGTGATAACAAAATGAAATGAGGGAAACAGAGTCAGGGAGAGAAGCCTGTCCGGGCTAGCCCTCCCCCGCCGGATCGGGCTGTGTACTCTGTCCCCCCCTTTAACTCTCTCACTTACTGAAGTGAGGGAAAAAAAGGGAGAAGAGTGATTCTTTTAATGAATGAAATACTTGAGTTTTCAATATGCTAATTTTAATTGTTTCGTGATTTCCTCTAGGGTTTGTTTATAAAGGTTGATCTCTGGTAAGTCTGGGTGGTGTATTATTTTCTAGAAACTTAATATTCATCTTTTTTCAGATTTGAAGACAGAGCTCAGGTCTGGGTTTTTTCTGTCTCTTGCTTTGAATAAACTCTGCTGGTTCTAGTCTTTGTTCCTGACCTTTCTTGTGGTTTAGAAGTATCGTTATCAGTTACACTGGGTTATGTTTGAGGATTTGGGGTCCTTAGACTAGTTCTTTACTCCTTTGTGTCCCATCAGTTCACATCCTTGCGTTGATTCTTGGTTGCAGGTGTAGGGAGCCTAAGAGAGAGAGAAAAAAAGGCGTTTTCCTATTTCCTATTGGAAATGGAGGAGAGAGGAGAATTGTTTTGGTGGGAATATGCAAATCGTTTTTCAAAGAGGGCTCGCTCGTCCGATGGCTCGGGCTGGGTTAGGGTTAGAAGAGATATCTCGATGACACCCCCTGCTTCGTCCAACGACTGGGCAGTTTGGATTAGGGCGCCAAAGGCAATGCACTGGCCGACGCTCGTCATTAAGACCCCCCATTCTCACATATTCCCTTTGCCAAATTGTTTTTTTTTATTTTTAAAAAAAAAAACGAGGTGGTTGTTTGTTTAATTTAAACGGAGTTGGTTGGACTATTTTTTTCTATAGGCACTATTTTGATTTCCTAGTTTGATTGAACACATCATCAGTAGTTGACCTCAGGATCACTGGATGTTTCGGCCATTACGACTAGACACCCTCACCTGAGGGAGGCCCAGCCGAGGTTGATCAAACCCCAGTGTGTGTCCAAATAATTTAATTGTAATCTAATTCTAAGGTAATTTAGGAAGGATTAACGGTTTTGTTTAGGAACTGGTTAGGGTAAGGTTTTAGGGTTAGGCATCAGATTACTATCTTAGGTTTAGGCCTGGGTTCCTTGGTTAGGGTTAGAATAAGGGTTAGGGTTAGGCCTAGATTTACCAGGTTAGGTTCAGGCGTCAGGTTAACTTGGTTAGGTTTTAGAGTTAAGGTTTTGGTTAAGGTTAGGATAATGGTTAAAATTCTGAATGAGGTGTAGGGCTCTGGTTCTGAGTTCCAGTCCTAGAAGAGACTCTGGAGTGAGCATCCTTTCAGGTTTAAGCCTCTTCAGTAGTTCGACCTTGATAGGACAGCTGGGTCATACTCACACACTGCTCAGGGGTCAGTGGGGGTTGAAGCATCACGGTGTTCATCCTTCTGTTGGTTTTGAAGCAGGAGCTGAATGCTGTGAAGCTAGGAGCTAGAACCTAAAAGCTAGAACCTAGAAGCTAGGAGCTAGGAGCTATGAAGCTAATTAAGTTTTAAATTAAAAGTGCTGTTCTGGGTTTCATACACCGCTAGACACCAGGACATGCTTTAATCTTATTACAACAGCAGACTGATCTTGGATTCCTCCATGATTTGCCTTAGAGTGCTGCTTGCATGTGTGTCCACTATACTCTGTGTGTAGTCACTCTTAGTTATGGTGTTATCACGTTTTAAATTTTATACTCTAACATGGTCTTTGTTAAGAGTTCTTCCTCTGGGGATGGTAATTATCCTATATTTTTAATTTTGTGTGGCTAATCTGCAGAGATATTTAGAGAAAAACGGGACTTTTTTCAGGAAGTGTTCATTTTCCCAGAATGCATTGCTGCAGGTGGTCCAGATGGTAATCTATTAAACCTGTTTAAAATTGAATAATTGTGGGTTTTATTTATCTGACAAAGTAATATAACTCTTAATTAATCATTAAACCAATATATAGATATATAATTCATTAATTTAAAACAATTTATTTATAATTTATTAATTTAAAATTATTAAAATCTTAAATTTGATATATTCCTAATTTCTTGTGATAACAAAATGAAATGAGGGAAACAGAGTCAGGGAGAGAAGCCTGTCCGGGCTAGCCCTCCCCCGCCGGATCGGGCTGTGTACTCTGTCCCCCCCTTTAACTCTCTCACTTACTGAAGTGAGGGAAAAAAGGGAGAAGAGTGATTCTTTTAATGAATGAAATACTTGAGTTTTCAATATGCTAATTTTAATTGTTTCGTGATTTCCTCTAGGGTTTGTTTATAAAGGTTGATCTCTGGTAAGTCTGGGTGGTGTATTATTTTCTAGAAACTTAATATTCATCTTTTTTCAGATTTGAAGACAGAGCTCAGGTCTGGGTTTTTTCTGTCTCTTGCTTTGAATAAACTCTGCTGGTTCTAGTCTTTGTTCCTGACCTTTCTTGTGGTTTAGAAGTATCGTTATCAGTTACACTGGGTTATGTTTGAGGATTTGGGGTCCTTAGACTAGTTCTTTACTCCTTTGTGTCACCCATCAGTTCACATCCTTGCGTTGATTCTTGGTTGCAGGTGTAGGGAGCCTAAGAGAGAGAGAAAAAAAGGCGTTTTCCTATTTCCTATTGGAAATGGAGGAGAGAGGAGAATTGTTTTGGTGGGAATATGCAAATCGTTTTTCAAAGAGGGCTCGCTCGTCCGATGGCTCGGGCTGGGTTAGGGTTAGAAGAGATATCTCGATGACACCCCCTGCTTCGTCCAACGACTGGGCAGTTTGGATTAGGGCGCCAAAGGCAATGCACTGGCCGACGCTCGTCATTAAGACCCCCCATTCTCACATATTCCCTTTGCCAAATTGGTTTTTTTTATTTTTAAAAAAACGAGGTGGTTGTTTGTTTAATTTAAACGGAGTTGGTTGGACTATTTTTTTCTATAGGCACTATTTTGATTTCCTAGTTTGATTGAACACATCATCAGTAGTTGACCTCAGGATCACTGGATGTTTCGGCCATTACGACTAGACACCCTCACCTGAGGGAGGCCCAGCCGAGGTTGATCAAACCCCAGTGTGTGTCCAAATAATTTAATTGTAATCTAATTCTAAGGTAATTTAGGAAGGATTAACGGTTTTGTTTAGTAACTGGTTAGGGTAAGGTTTTAGGGTTAGGCATCAGATTACTATCTTAGGTTTAGGCCTGGGTTCCTTGGTTAGGGTTAGAATAAGGGTTAGGGTTAGGCCTAGATTTACCAGGTTAGGTTCAGGCGTTAGGTTCAGGCGTCAGGTTAACTTGGTTAGGTTTAGAGTAAAGGTTTTGGTTAAGGTTAGGATAATGGTTAAAATTCTGAATGAGGTGTAGGGCTCTGGTTCTGAGTTCCAGTCCTAGAAGAGACTCTGGAGTGAGCATCCCTTCAGGTTTAAGCCTCTTCAGTAGTTCGACCTTGATAGGACAGCTGGGTCATACTCACACACTGCTCAGGGGTCAGTGGGGGTTGAAGCATCACGGTGTTCATCCTTCTGTTGGTTTTGAAGCAGGAGCTGAATGCTGTGAAGCTAGGAGCTAGAACCTAAAAGCTAGAACCTAGAAGCTAGGAGCTAGGAGCTATGAAGCTAATTAAGTTTTAAATTAAAAGTGCTGTTCTGGGTTTCATACACCGCTAGACACCAGGACATGCTTTAATCTTATTACAACAGCAGACTGATCTTGGATTCCTCCATGATTTGCCTTAGAGTGCTGCTTGCATGTGTGTCCACTATACTCTGTGTGTAGTCACTCTTAGTTATGGTGTTATCACGTTTTAAATTTTATACTCTAACATGGTCTTTGTTAAGAGTTCTTCCTCTGGGGATGGTAATTATCCTATATTTTTAATTTTGTGTGGCTAATCTGCAGAGATATTTAGAGAAAAACGGGACTTTTTTCAGGAAGTGTTCATTTTCCCAGAATGCATTGCTGCAGGTGGTCCAGATGGTAATCTATTAAACCTGTTTAAAATTGAATAATTGTGGGTTTTATTTATCTGACAAAGTAATATAACTCTTAATTAATCATTAAACCAATATATAGATATATAATTCATTAATTTAAAACAATTTATTTATAATTTATTAATTTAAAATTATTAAAATCTTAAATTTGATATATTCCTAATTTCTTGTGATAACAAAATGAAATGAGGGAAACAGAGTCAGGGAGAGAAGCCTGTCCGGGCTAGCCCTCCCCCGCCGGATCGGGCTGTGTACTCTGTCCCCCCCTTTAACTCTCTCACTTACTGAAGTGAGGGAAAAAAGGGAGAAGAGTGATTCTTTTAATGAATGAAATACTTGAGTTTTCAATATGCTAATTTTAATTGTTTCGTGATTTCCTCTAGGGTTTGTTTATAAAGGTTGATCTCTGGTAAGTCTGGGTGGTGTATTATTTTCTAGAAACTTAATATTCATCTTTTTTCAGATTTGAAGACAGAGCTCAGGTCTGGGTTTTTTCTGTCTCTTGCTTTGAATAAACTCTGCTGGTTCTAGTCTTTGTTCCTGACCTTTCTTGTGGTTTAGAAGTATCGTTATCAGTTACACTGGGTTATGTTTGAGGATTTGGGGTCCTTAGACTAGTTCTTTACTCCTTTGTGTCACCCATCAGTTCACATCCTTGCGTTGATTCTTGGTTGCAGGTGTAGGGAGCCTAAGAGAGAGAGAAAAAAAGGCGTTTTCCTATTTCCTATTGGAAATGGAGGAGAGAGGAGAATTGTTTTGGTGGGAATATGCAAATCGTTTTTCAAAGAGGGCTCGCTCGTCCGATGGCTCGGGCTGGGTTAGGGTTAGAAGAGATATCTCGATGACACCCCCTGCTTCGTCCAACGACTGGGCAGTTTGGATTAGGGCGCCAAAGGCAATGCACTGGCCGACGCTCGTCATTAAGACCCCCCATTCTCACATATTCCCTTTGCCAAATTGGTTTTTTTTATTTTTAAAAAAACGAGGTGGTTGTTTGTTTAATTTAAACGGAGTTGGTTGGACTATTTTTTTCTATAGGCACTATTTTGATTTCCTAGTTTGATTGAACACATCATCAGTAGTTGACCTCAGGATCACTGGATGTTTCGGCCATTACGACTAGACACCCTCACCTGAGGGAGGCCCAGCCGAGGTTGATCAAACCCCAGTGTGTGTCCAAATAATTTAATTGTAATCTAATTCTAAGGTAATTTAGGAAGGATTAACGGTTTTGTTTAGTAACTGGTTAGGGTAAGGTTTTAGGGTTAGGCATCAGATTACTATCTTAGGTTTAGGCCTGGGTTCCTTGGTTAGGGTTAGAATAAGGGTTAGGGTTAGGCCTAGATTTACCAGGTTAGGTTCAGGCGTTAGGTTCAGGCGTCAGGTTAACTTGGTTAGGTTTAGAGTAAAGGTTTTGGTTAAGGTTAGGATAATGGTTAAAATTCTGAATGAGGTGTAGGGCTCTGGTTCTGAGTTCCAGTCCTAGAAGAGACTCTGGAGTGAGCATCCCTTCAGGTTTAAGCCTCTTCAGTAGTTCGACCTTGATAGGACAGCTGGGTCATACTCACACACTGCTCAGGGGTCAGTGGGGGTTGAAGCATCACGGTGTTCATCCTTCTGTTGGTTTTGAAGCAGGAGCTGAATGCTGTGAAGCTAGGAGCTAGAACCTAAAAGCTAGAACCTAGAAGCTAGGAGCTAGGAGCTATGAAGCTAATTAAGTTTTAAATTAAAAGTGCTGTTCTGGGTTTCATACACCGCTAGACACCAGGACATGCTTTAATCTTATTACAACAGCAGACTGATCTTGGATTCCTCCATGATTTGCCTTAGAGTGCTGCTTGCATGTGTGTCCACTATACTCTGTGTGTAGTCACTCTTAGTTATGGTGTTATCACGTTTTAAATTTTATACTCTAACATGGTCTTTGTTAAGAGTTCTTCCTCTGGGGATGGTAATTATCCTATATTTTTAATTTTGTGTGGCTAATCTGCAGAGATATTTAGAGAAAAACGGGACTTTTTTCAGGAAGTGTTCATTTTCCCAGAATGCATTGCTGCAGGTGGTCCAGATGGTAATCTATTAAACCTGTTTAAAATTGAATAATTGTGGGTTTTATTTATCTGACAAAGTAATATAACTCTTAATTAATCATTAAACCAATATATAGATATATAATTCATTAATTTAAAACAATTTATTTATAATTTATTAATTTAAAATTATTAAAATCTTAAATTTGATATATTCCTAATTTCTTGTGATAACAAAATGAAATGAGGGAAACAGAGTCAGGGAGAGAAGCCTGTCCGGGCTAGCCCTCCCCCGCCGGATCGGGCTGTGTACTCTGTCCCCCCCTTTAACTCTCTCACTTACTGAAGTGAGGGAAAAAAGGGAGAAGAGTGATTCTTTTAATGAATGAAATACTTGAGTTTTCAATATGCTAATTTTAATTGTTTCGTGATTTCCTCTAGGGTTTGTTTATAAAGGTTGATCTCTGGTAAGTCTGGGTGGTGTATTATTTTCTAGAAACTTAATATTCATCTTTTTTCAGATTTGAAGACAGAGCTCAGGTCTGGGTTTTTTCTGTCTCTTGCTTTGAATAAACTCTGCTGGTTCTAGTCTTTGTTCCTGACCTTTCTTGTGGTTTAGAAGTATCGTTATCAGTTACACTGGGTTATGTTTGAGGATTTGGGGTCCTTAGACTAGTTCTTTACTCCTTTGTGTCACCCATCAGTTCACATCCTTGCGTTGATTCTTGGTTGCAGGTGTAGGGAGCCTAAGAGAGAGAGAAAAAAAGGCGTTTTCCTATTTCCTATTGGAAATGGAGGAGAGAGGAGAATTGTTTTGGTGGGAATATGCAAATCGTTTTTCAAAGAGGGCTCGCTCGTCCGATGGCTCGGGCTGGGTTAGGGTTAGAAGAGATATCTCGATGACACCCCCTGCTTCGTCCAACGACTGGGCAGTTTGGATTAGGGCGCCAAAGGCAATGCACTGGCCGACGCTCGTCATTAAGACCCCCCATTCTCACATATTCCCTTTGCCAAATTGGTTTTTTTTATTTTTAAAAAAACGAGGTGGTTGTTTGTTTAATTTAAACGGAGTTGGTTGGACTATTTTTTTCTATAGGCACTATTTTGATTTCCTAGTTTGATTGAACACATCATCAGTAGTTGACCTCAGGATCACTGGATGTTTCGGCCATTACGACTAGACACCCTCACCTGAGGGAGGCCCAGCCGAGGTTGATCAAACCCCAGTGTGTGTCCAAATAATTTAATTGTAATCTAATTCTAAGGTAATTTAGGAAGGATTAACGGTTTTGTTTAGTAACTGGTTAGGGTAAGGTTTTAGGGTTAGGCATCAGATTACTATCTTAGGTTTAGGCCTGGGTTCCTTGGTTAGGGTTAGAATAAGGGTTAGGGTTAGGCCTAGATTTACCAGGTTAGGTTCAGGCGTTAGGTTCAGGCGTCAGGTTAACTTGGTTAGGTTTAGAGTAAAGGTTTTGGTTAAGGTTAGGATAATGGTTAAAATTCTGAATGAGGTGTAGGGCTCTGGTTCTGAGTTCCAGTCCTAGAAGAGACTCTGGAGTGAGCATCCCTTCAGGTTTAAGCCTCTTCAGTAGTTCGACCTTGATAGGACAGCTGGGTCATACTCACACACTGCTCAGGGGTCAGTGGGGGTTGAAGCATCACGGTGTTCATCCTTCTGTTGGTTTTGAAGCAGGAGCTGAATGCTGTGAAGCTAGGAGCTAGAACCTAAAAGCTAGAACCTAGAAGCTAGGAGCTAGGAGCTATGAAGCTAATTAAGTTTTAAATTAAAAGTGCTGTTCTGGGTTTCATACACCGCTAGACACCAGGACATGCTTTAATCTTATTACAACAGCAGACTGATCTTGGATTCCTCCATGATTTGCCTTAGAGTGCTGCTTGCATGTGTGTCCACTATACTCTGTGTGTAGTCACTCTTAGTTATGGTGTTATCACGTTTTAAATTTTATACTCTAACATGGTCTTTGTTAAGAGTTCTTCCTCTGGGGATGGTAATTATCCTATATTTTTAATTTTGTGTGGCTAATCTGCAGAGATATTTAGAGAAAAACGGGACTTTTTTCAGGAAGTGTTCATTTTCCCAGAATGCATTGCTGCAGGTGGTCCAGATGGTAATCTATTAAACCTGTTTAAAATTGAATAATTGTGGGTTTTATTTATCTGACAAAGTAATATAACTCTTAATTAATCATTAAACCAATATATAGATATATAATTCATTAATTTAAAACAATTTATTTATAATTTATTAATTTAAAATTATTAAAATCTTAAATTTGATATATTCCTAATTTCTTGTGATAACAAAATGAAATGAGGGAAACAGAGTCAGGGAGAGAAGCCTGTCCGGGCTAGCCCTCCCCCGCCGGATCGGGCTGTGTACTCTGTCCCCCCCTTTAACTCTCTCACTTACTGAAGTGAGGGAAAAAAGGGAGAAGAGTGATTCTTTTAATGAATGAAATACTTGAGTTTTCAATATGCTAATTTTAATTGTTTCGTGATTTCCTCTAGGGTTTGTTTATAAAGGTTGATCTCTGGTAAGTCTGGGTGGTGTATTATTTTCTAGAAACTTAATATTCATCTTTTTTCAGATTTGAAGACAGAGCTCAGGTCTGGGTTTTTTCTGTCTCTTGCTTTGAATAAACTCTGCTGGTTCTAGTCTTTGTTCCTGACCTTTCTTGTGGTTTAGAAGTATCGTTATCAGTTACACTGGGTTATGTTTGAGGATTTGGGGTCCTTAGACTAGTTCTTTACTCCTTTGTGTCACCCATCAGTTCACATCCTTGCGTTGATTCTTGGTTGCAGGTGTAGGGAGCCTAAGAGAGAGAGAAAAAAAGGCGTTTTCCTATTTCCTATTGGAAATGGAGGAGAGAGGAGAATTGTTTTGGTGGGAATATGCAAATCGTTTTTCAAAGAGGGCTCGCTCGTCCGATGGCTCGGGCTGGGTTAGGGTTAGAAGAGATATCTCGATGACACCCCCTGCTTCGTCCAACGACTGGGCAGTTTGGATTAGGGCGCCAAAGGCAATGCACTGGCCGACGCTCGTCATTAAGACCCCCCATTCTCACATATTCCCTTTGCCAAATTGGTTTTTTTTATTTTTAAAAAAACGAGGTGGTTGTTTGTTTAATTTAAACGGAGTTGGTTGGACTATTTTTTTCTATAGGCACTATTTTGATTTCCTAGTTTGATTGAACACATCATCAGTAGTTGACCTCAGGATCACTGGATGTTTCGGCCATTACGACTAGACACCCTCACCTGAGGGAGGCCCAGCCGAGGTTGATCAAACCCCAGTGTGTGTCCAAATAATTTAATTGTAATCTAATTCTAAGGTAATTTAGGAAGGATTAACGGTTTTGTTTAGTAACTGGTTAGGGTAAGGTTTTAGGGTTAGGCATCAGATTACTATCTTAGGTTTAGGCCTGGGTTCCTTGGTTAGGGTTAGAATAAGGGTTAGGGTTAGGCCTAGATTTACCAGGTTAGGTTCAGGCGTTAGGTTCAGGCGTCAGGTTAACTTGGTTAGGTTTAGAGTAAAGGTTTTGGTTAAGGTTAGGATAATGGTTAAAATTCTGAATGAGGTGTAGGGCTCTGGTTCTGAGTTCCAGTCCTAGAAGAGACTCTGGAGTGAGCATCCCTTCAGGTTTAAGCCTCTTCAGTAGTTCGACCTTGATAGGACAGCTGGGTCATACTCACACACTGCTCAGGGGTCAGTGGGGGTTGAAGCATCACGGTGTTCATCCTTCTGTTGGTTTTGAAGCAGGAGCTGAATGCTGTGAAGCTAGGAGCTAGAACCTAAAAGCTAGAACCTAGAAGCTAGGAGCTAGGAGCTATGAAGCTAATTAAGTTTTAAATTAAAAGTGCTGTTCTGGGTTTCATACACCGCTAGACACCAGGACATGCTTTAATCTTATTACAACAGCAGACTGATCTTGGATTCCTCCATGATTTGCCTTAGAGTGCTGCTTGCATGTGTGTCCACTATACTCTGTGTGTAGTCACTCTTAGTTATGGTGTTATCACGTTTTAAATTTTATACTCTAACATGGTCTTTGTTAAGAGTTCTTCCTCTGGGGATGGTAATTATCCTATATTTTTAATTTTGTGTGGCTAATCTGCAGAGATATTTAGAGAAAAACGGGACTTTTTTCAGGAAGTGTTCATTTTCCCAGAATGCATTGCTGCAGGTGGTCCAGATGGTAATCTATTAAACCTGTTTAAAATTGAATAATTGTGGGTTTTATTTATCTGACAAAGTAATATAACTCTTAATTAATCATTAAACCAATATATAGATATATAATTCATTAATTTAAAACAATTTATTTATAATTTATTAATTTAAAATTATTAAAATCTTAAATTTGATATATTCCTAATTTCTTGTGATAACAAAATGAAATGAGGGAAACAGAGTCAGGGAGAGAAGCCTGTCCGGGCTAGCCCTCCCCCGCCGGATCGGGCTGTGTACTCTGTCCCCCCCTTTAACTCTCTCACTTACTGAAGTGAGGGAAAAAAGGGAGAAGAGTGATTCTTTTAATGAATGAAATACTTGAGTTTTCAATATGCTAATTTTAATTGTTTCGTGATTTCCTCTAGGGTTTGTTTATAAAGGTTGATCTCTGGTAAGTCTGGGTGGTGTATTATTTTCTAGAAACTTAATATTCATCTTTTTTCAGATTTGAAGACAGAGCTCAGGTCTGGGTTTTTTCTGTCTCTTGCTTTGAATAAACTCTGCTGGTTCTAGTCTTTGTTCCTGACCTTTCTTGTGGTTTAGAAGTATCGTTATCAGTTACACTGGGTTATGTTTGAGGATTTGGGGTCCTTAGACTAGTTCTTTACTCCTTTGTGTCACCCATCAGTTCACATCCTTGCGTTGATTCTTGGTTGCAGGTGTAGGGAGCCTAAGAGAGAGAGAAAAAAAGGCGTTTTCCTATTTCCTATTGGAAATGGAGGAGAGAGGAGAATTGTTTTGGTGGGAATATGCAAATCGTTTTTCAAAGAGGGCTCGCTCGTCCGATGGCTCGGGCTGGGTTAGGGTTAGAAGAGATATCTCGATGACACCCCCTGCTTCGTCCAACGACTGGGCAGTTTGGATTAGGGCGCCAAAGGCAATGCACTGGCCGACGCTCGTCATTAAGACCCCCCATTCTCACATATTCCCTTTGCCAAATTGGTTTTTTTTATTTTTAAAAAAACGAGGTGGTTGTTTGTTTAATTTAAACGGAGTTGGTTGGACTATTTTTTTCTATAGGCACTATTTTGATTTCCTAGTTTGATTGAACACATCATCAGTAGTTGACCTCAGGATCACTGGATGTTTCGGCCATTACGACTAGACACCCTCACCTGAGGGAGGCCCAGCCGAGGTTGATCAAACCCCAGTGTGTGTCCAAATAATTTAATTGTAATCTAATTCTAAGGTAATTTAGGAAGGATTAACGGTTTTGTTTAGTAACTGGTTAGGGTAAGGTTTTAGGGTTAGGCATCAGATTACTATCTTAGGTTTAGGCCTGGGTTCCTTGGTTAGGGTTAGAATAAGGGTTAGGGTTAGGCCTAGATTTACCAGGTTAGGTTCAGGCGTTAGGTTCAGGCGTCAGGTTAACTTGGTTAGGTTTAGAGTAAAGGTTTTGGTTAAGGTTAGGATAATGGTTAAAATTCTGAATGAGGTGTAGGGCTCTGGTTCTGAGTTCCAGTCCTAGAAGAGACTCTGGAGTGAGCATCCCTTCAGGTTTAAGCCTCTTCAGTAGTTCGACCTTGATAGGACAGCTGGGTCATACTCACACACTGCTCAGGGGTCAGTGGGGGTTGAAGCATCACGGTGTTCATCCTTCTGTTGGTTTTGAAGCAGGAGCTGAATGCTGTGAAGCTAGGAGCTAGAACCTAAAAGCTAGAACCTAGAAGCTAGGAGCTATGAAGCTAATTAAGTTTTAAATTAAAAGTGCTGTTCTGGGTTTCATACACCGCTAGACACCAGGACATGCTTTAATCTTATTACAACAGCAGACTGATCTTGGATTCCTCCATGATTTGCCTTAGAGTGCTGCTTGCATGTGTGTCCACTATACTCTGTGTGTAGTCACTCTTAGTTATGGTGTTATCACGTTTTAAATTTTATACTCTAACATGGTCTTTGTTAAGAGTTCTTCCTCTGGGGATGGTAATTATCCTATATTTTTAATTTTGTGTGGCTAATCTGCAGAGATATTTAGAGAAAAACGGGACTTTTTTCAGGAAGTGTTCATTTTCCCAGAATGCATTGCTGCAGGTGGTCCAGATGGTAATCTATTAAACCTGTTTAAAATTGAATAATTGTGGGTTTTATTTATCTGACAAAGTAATATAACTCTTAATTAATCATTAAACCAATATATAGATATATAATTCATTAATTTAAAACAATTTATTTATAATTTATTAATTTAAAATTATTAAAATCTTAAATTTGATATATTCCTAATTTCTTGTGATAACAAAATGAAATGAGGGAAACAGAGTCAGGGAGAGAAGCCTGTCCGGGCTAGCCCTCCCCCGCCGGATCGGGCTGTGTACTCTGTCCCCCCCTTTAACTCTCTCACTTACTGAAGTGAGGGAAAAAAGGGAGAAGAGTGATTCTTTTAATGAATGAAATACTTGAGTTTTCAATATGCTAATTTTAATTGTTTCGTGATTTCCTCTAGGGTTTGTTTATAAAGGTTGATCTCTGGTAAGTCTGGGTGGTGTATTATTTTCTAGAAACTTAATATTCATCTTTTTTCAGATTTGAAGACAGAGCTCAGGTCTGGGTTTTTTCTGTCTCTTGCTTTGAATAAACTCTGCTGGTTCTAGTCTTTGTTCCTGACCTTTCTTGTGGTTTAGAAGTATCGTTATCAGTTACACTGGGTTATGTTTGAGGATTTGGGGTCCTTAGACTAGTTCTTTACTCCTTTGTGTCACCCATCAGTTCACATCCTTGCGTTGATTCTTGGTTGCAGGTGTAGGGAGCCTAAGAGAGAGAGAAAAAAAGGCGTTTTCCTATTTCCTATTGGAAATGGAGGAGAGAGGAGAATTGTTTTGGTGGGAATATGCAAATCGTTTTTCAAAGAGGGCTCGCTCGTCCGATGGCTCGGGCTGGGTTAGGGTTAGAAGAGATATCTCGATGACACCCCCTGCTTCGTCCAACGACTGGGCAGTTTGGATTAGGGCGCCAAAGGCAATGCACTGGCCGACGCTCGTCATTAAGACCCCCCATTCTCACATATTCCCTTTGCCAAATTGGTTTTTTTTATTTTTAAAAAAACGAGGTGGTTGTTTGTTTAATTTAAACGGAGTTGGTTGGACTATTTTTTTCTATAGGCACTATTTTGATTTCCTAGTTTGATTGAACACATCATCAGTAGTTGACCTCAGGATCACTGGATGTTTCGGCCATTACGACTAGACACCCTCACCTGAGGGAGGCCCAGCCGAGGTTGATCAAACCCCAGTGTGTGTCCAAATAATTTAATTGTAATCTAATTCTAAGGTAATTTAGGAAGGATTAACGGTTTTGTTTAGTAACTGGTTAGGGTAAGGTTTTAGGGTTAGGCATCAGATTACTATCTTAGGTTTAGGCCTGGGTTCCTTGGTTAGGGTTAGAATAAGGGTTAGGGTTAGGCCTAGATTTACCAGGTTAGGTTCAGGCGTTAGGTTCAGGCGTCAGGTTAACTTGGTTAGGTTTAGAGTAAAGGTTTTGGTTAAGGTTAGGATAATGGTTAAAATTCTGAATGAGGTGTAGGGCTCTGGTTCTGAGTTCCAGTCCTAGAAGAGACTCTGGAGTGAGCATCCCTTCAGGTTTAAGCCTCTTCAGTAGTTCGACCTTGATAGGACAGCTGGGTCATACTCACACACTGCTCAGGGGTCAGTGGGGGTTGAAGCATCACGGTGTTCATCCTTCTGTTGGTTTTGAAGCAGGAGCTGAATGCTGTGAAGCTAGGAGCTAGAACCTAAAAGCTAGAACCTAGAAGCTAGGAGCTAGGAGCTATGAAGCTAATTAAGTTTTAAATTAAAAGTGCTGTTCTGGGTTTCATACACCGCTAGACACCAGGACATGCTTTAATCTTATTACAACAGCAGACTGATCTTGGATTCCTCCATGATTTGCCTTAGAGTGCTGCTTGCATGTGTGTCCACTATACTCTGTGTGTAGTCACTCTTAGTTATGGTGTTATCACGTTTTAAATTTTATACTCTAACATGGTCTTTGTTAAGAGTTCTTCCTCTGGGGATGGTAATTATCCTATATTTTTAATTTTGTGTGGCTAATCTGCAGAGATATTTAGAGAAAAACGGGACTTTTTTCAGGAAGTGTTCATTTTCCCAGAATGCATTGCTGCAGGTGGTCCAGATGGTAATCTATTAAACCTGTTTAAAATTGAATAATTGTGGGTTTTATTTATCTGACAAAGTAATATAACTCTTAATTAATCATTAAACCAATATATAGATATATAATTCATTAATTTAAAACAATTTATTTATAATTTATTAATTTAAAATTATTAAAATCTTAAATTTGATATATTCCTAATTTCTTGTGATAACAAAATGAAATGAGGGAAACAGAGTCAGGGAGAGAAGCCTGTCCGGGCTAGCCCTCCCCCGCCGGATCGGGCTGTGTACTCTGTCCCCCCCTTTAACTCTCTCACTTACTGAAGTGAGGGAAAAAAGGGAGAAGAGTGATTCTTTTAATGAATGAAATACTTGAGTTTTCAATATGCTAATTTTAATTGTTTCGTGATTTCCTCTAGGGTTTGTTTATAAAGGTTGATCTCTGGTAAGTCTGGGTGGTGTATTATTTTCTAGAAACTTAATATTCATCTTTTTTCAGATTTGAAGACAGAGCTCAGGTCTGGGTTTTTTCTGTCTCTTGCTTTGAATAAACTCTGCTGGTTCTAGTCTTTGTTCCTGACCTTTCTTGTGGTTTAGAAGTATCGTTATCAGTTACACTGGGTTATGTTTGAGGATTTGGGGTCCTTAGACTAGTTCTTTACTCCTTTGTGTCACCCATCAGTTCACATCCTTGCGTTGATTCTTGGTTGCAGGTGTAGGGAGCCTAAGAGAGAGAGAAAAAAAGGCGTTTTCCTATTTCCTATTGGAAATGGAGGAGAGAGGAGAATTGTTTTGGTGGGAATATGCAAATCGTTTTTCAAAGAGGGCTCGCTCGTCCGATGGCTCGGGCTGGGTTAGGGTTAGAAGAGATATCTCGATGACACCCCCTGCTTCGTCCAACGACTGGGCAGTTTGGATTAGGGCGCCAAAGGCAATGCACTGGCCGACGCTCGTCATTAAGACCCCCCATTCTCACATATTCCCTTTGCCAAATTGGTTTTTTTTATTTTTAAAAAAACGAGGTGGTTGTTTGTTTAATTTAAACGGAGTTGGTTGGACTATTTTTTTCTATAGGCACTATTTTGATTTCCTAGTTTGATTGAACACATCATCAGTAGTTGACCTCAGGATCACTGGATGTTTCGGCCATTACGACTAGACACCCTCACCTGAGGGAGGCCCAGCCGAGGTTGATCAAACCCCAGTGTGTGTCCAAATAATTTAATTGTAATCTAATTCTAAGGTAATTTAGGAAGGATTAACGGTTTTGTTTAGTAACTGGTTAGGGTAAGGTTTTAGGGTTAGGCATCAGATTACTATCTTAGGTTTAGGCCTGGGTTCCTTGGTTAGGGTTAGAATAAGGGTTAGGGTTAGGCCTAGATTTACCAGGTTAGGTTCAGGCGTTAGGTTCAGGCGTCAGGTTAACTTGGTTAGGTTTAGAGTAAAGGTTTTGGTTAAGGTTAGGATAATGGTTAAAATTCTGAATGAGGTGTAGGGCTCTGGTTCTGAGTTCCAGTCCTAGAAGAGACTCTGGAGTGAGCATCCCTTCAGGTTTAAGCCTCTTCAGTAGTTCGACCTTGATAGGACAGCTGGGTCATACTCACACACTGCTCAGGGGTCAGTGGGGGTTGAAGCATCACGGTGTTCATCCTTCTGTTGGTTTTGAAGCAGGAGCTGAATGCTGTGAAGCTAGGAGCTAGAACCTAAAAGCTAGAACCTAGAAGCTAGGAGCTAGGAGCTATGAAGCTAATTAAGTTTTAAATTAAAAGTGCTGTTCTGGGTTTCATACACCGCTAGACACCAGGACATGCTTTAATCTTATTACAACAGCAGACTGATCTTGGATTCCTCCATGATTTGCCTTAGAGTGCTGCTTGCATGTGTGTCCACTATACTCTGTGTGTAGTCACTCTTAGTTATGGTGTTATCACGTTTTAAATTTTATACTCTAACATGGTCTTTGTTAAGAGTTCTTCCTCTGGGGATGGTAATTATCCTATATTTTTAATTTTGTGTGGCTAATCTGCAGAGATATTTAGAGAAAAACGGGACTTTTTTCAGGAAGTGTTCATTTTCCCAGAATGCATTGCTGCAGGTGGTCCAGATGGTAATCTATTAAACCTGTTTAAAATTGAATAATTGTGGGTTTTATTTATCTGACAAAGTAATATAACTCTTAATTAATCATTAAACCAATATATAGATATATAATTCATTAATTTAAAACAATTTATTTATAATTTATTAATTTAAAATTATTAAAATCTTAAATTTGATATATTCCTAATTTCTTGTGATAACAAAATGAAATGAGGGAAACAGAGTCAGGGAGAGAAGCCTGTCCGGGCTAGCCCTCCCCCGCCGGATCGGGCTGTGTACTCTGTCCCCCCCTTTAACTCTCTCACTTACTGAAGTGAGGGAAAAAAGGGAGAAGAGTGATTCTTTTAATGAATGAAATACTTGAGTTTTCAATATGCTAATTTTAATTGTTTCGTGATTTCCTCTAGGGTTTGTTTATAAAGGTTGATCTCTGGTAAGTCTGGGTGGTGTATTATTTTCTAGAAACTTAATATTCATCTTTTTTCAGATTTGAAGACAGAGCTCAGGTCTGGGTTTTTTCTGTCTCTTGCTTTGAATAAACTCTGCTGGTTCTAGTCTTTGTTCCTGACCTTTCTTGTGGTTTAGAAGTATCGTTATCAGTTACACTGGGTTATGTTTGAGGATTTGGGGTCCTTAGACTAGTTCTTTACTCCTTTGTGTCACCCATCAGTTCACATCCTTGCGTTGATTCTTGGTTGCAGGTGTAGGGAGCCTAAGAGAGAGAGAAAAAAAGGCGTTTTCCTATTTCCTATTGGAAATGGAGGAGAGAGGAGAATTGTTTTGGTGGGAATATGCAAATCGTTTTTCAAAGAGGGCTCGCTCGTCCGATGGCTCGGGCTGGGTTAGGGTTAGAAGAGATATCTCGATGACACCCCCTGCTTCGTCCAACGACTGGGCAGTTTGGATTAGGGCGCCAAAGGCAATGCACTGGCCGACGCTCGTCATTAAGACCCCCCATTCTCACATATTCCCTTTGCCAAATTGGTTTTTTTTATTTTTAAAAAAACGAGGTGGTTGTTTGTTTAATTTAAACGGAGTTGGTTGGACTATTTTTTTCTATAGGCACTATTTTGATTTCCTAGTTTGATTGAACACATCATCAGTAGTTGACCTCAGGATCACTGGATGTTTCGGCCATTACGACTAGACACCCTCACCTGAGGGAGGCCCAGCCGAGGTTGATCAAACCCCAGTGTGTGTCCAAATAATTTAATTGTAATCTAATTCTAAGGTAATTTAGGAAGGATTAACGGTTTTGTTTAGTAACTGGTTAGGGTAAGGTTTTAGGGTTAGGCATCAGATTACTATCTTAGGTTTAGGCCTGGGTTCCTTGGTTAGGGTTAGAATAAGGGTTAGGGTTAGGCCTAGATTTACCAGGTTAGGTTCAGGCGTTAGGTTCAGGCGTCAGGTTAACTTGGTTAGGTTTAGAGTAAAGGTTTTGGTTAAGGTTAGGATAATGGTTAAAATTCTGAATGAGGTGTAGGGCTCTGGTTCTGAGTTCCAGTCCTAGAAGAGACTCTGGAGTGAGCATCCCTTCAGGTTTAAGCCTCTTCAGTAGTTCGACCTTGATAGGACAGCTGGGTCATACTCACACACTGCTCAGGGGTCAGTGGGGGTTGAAGCATCACGGTGTTCATCCTTCTGTTGGTTTTGAAGCAGGAGCTGAATGCTGTGAAGCTAGGAGCTAGAACCTAAAAGCTAGAACCTAGAAGCTAGGAGCTAGGAGCTATGAAGCTAATTAAGTTTTAAATTAAAAGTGCTGTTCTGGGTTTCATACACCGCTAGACACCAGGACATGCTTTAATCTTATTACAACAGCAGACTGATCTTGGATTCCTCCATGATTTGCCTTAGAGTGCTGCTTGCATGTGTGTCCACTATACTCTGTGTGTAGTCACTCTTAGTTATGGTGTTATCACGTTTTAAATTTTATACTCTAACATGGTCTTTGTTAAGAGTTCTTCCTCTGGGGATGGTAATTATCCTATATTTTTAATTTTGTGTGGCTAATCTGCAGAGATATTTAGAGAAAAACGGGACTTTTTTCAGGAAGTGTTCATTTTCCCAGAATGCATTGCTGCAGGTGGTCCAGATGGTAATCTATTAAACCTGTTTAAAATTGAATAATTGTGGGTTTTATTTATCTGACAAAGTAATATAACTCTTAATTAATCATTAAACCAATATATAGATATATAATTCATTAATTTAAAACAATTTATTTATAATTTATTAATTTAAAATTATTAAAATCTTAAATTTGATATATTCCTAATTTCTTGTGATAACAAAATGAAATGAGGGAAACAGAGTCAGGGAGAGAAGCCTGTCCGGGCTAGCCCTCCCCCGCCGGATCGGGCTGTGTACTCTGTCCCCCCCTTTAACTCTCTCACTTACTGAAGTGAGGGAAAAAAGGGAGAAGAGTGATTCTTTTAATGAATGAAATACTTGAGTTTTCAATATGCTAATTTTAATTGTTTCGTGATTTCCTCTAGGGTTTGTTTATAAAGGTTGATCTCTGGTAAGTCTGGGTGGTGTATTATTTTCTAGAAACTTAATATTCATCTTTTTTCAGATTTGAAGACAGAGCTCAGGTCTGGGTTTTTTCTGTCTCTTGCTTTGAATAAACTCTGCTGGTTCTAGTCTTTGTTCCTGACCTTTCTTGTGGTTTAGAAGTATCGTTATCAGTTACACTGGGTTATGTTTGAGGATTTGGGGTCCTTAGACTAGTTCTTTACTCCTTTGTGTCACCCATCAGTTCACATCCTTGCGTTGATTCTTGGTTGCAGGTGTAGGGAGCCTAAGAGAGAGAGAAAAAAAGGCGTTTTCCTATTTCCTATTGGAAATGGAGGAGAGAGGAGAATTGTTTTGGTGGGAATATGCAAATCGTTTTTCAAAGAGGGCTCGCTCGTCCGATGGCTCGGGCTGGGTTAGGGTTAGAAGAGATATCTCGATGACACCCCCTGCTTCGTCCAACGACTGGGCAGTTTGGATTAGGGCGCCAAAGGCAATGCACTGGCCGACGCTCGTCATTAAGACCCCCCATTCTCACATATTCCCTTTGCCAAATTGGTTTTTTTTATTTTTAAAAAAACGAGGTGGTTGTTTGTTTAATTTAAACGGAGTTGGTTGGACTATTTTTTTCTATAGGCACTATTTTGATTTCCTAGTTTGATTGAACACATCATCAGTAGTTGACCTCAGGATCACTGGATGTTTCGGCCATTACGACTAGACACCCTCACCTGAGGGAGGCCCAGCCGAGGTTGATCAAACCCCAGTGTGTGTCCAAATAATTTAATTGTAATCTAATTCTAAGGTAATTTAGGAAGGATTAACGGTTTTGTTTAGTAACTGGTTAGGGTAAGGTTTTAGGGTTAGGCATCAGATTACTATCTTAGGTTTAGGCCTGGGTTCCTTGGTTAGGGTTAGAATAAGGGTTAGGGTTAGGCCTAGATTTACCAGGTTAGGTTCAGGCGTTAGGTTCAGGCGTCAGGTTAACTTGGTTAGGTTTAGAGTAAAGGTTTTGGTTAAGGTTAGGATAATGGTTAAAATTCTGAATGAGGTGTAGGGCTCTGGTTCTGAGTTCCAGTCCTAGAAGAGACTCTGGAGTGAGCATCCCTTCAGGTTTAAGCCTCTTCAGTAGTTCGACCTTGATAGGACAGCTGGGTCATACTCACACACTGCTCAGGGGTCAGTGGGGGTTGAAGCATCACGGTGTTCATCCTTCTGTTGGTTTTGAAGCAGGAGCTGAATGCTGTGAAGCTAGGAGCTAGAACCTAAAAGCTAGAACCTAGAAGCTAGGAGCTAGGAGCTATGAAGCTAATTAAGTTTTAAATTAAAAGTGCTGTTCTGGGTTTCATACACCGCTAGACACCAGGACATGCTTTAATCTTATTACAACAGCAGACTGATCTTGGATTCCTCCATGATTTGCCTTAGAGTGCTGCTTGCATGTGTGTCCACTATACTCTGTGTGTAGTCACTCTTAGTTATGGTGTTATCACGTTTTAAATTTTATACTCTAACATGGTCTTTGTTAAGAGTTCTTCCTCTGGGGATGGTAATTATCCTATATTTTTAATTTTGTGTGGCTAATCTGCAGAGATATTTAGAGAAAAACGGGACTTTTTTCAGGAAGTGTTCATTTTCCCAGAATGCATTGCTGCAGGTGGTCCAGATGGTAATCTATTAAACCTGTTTAAAATTGAATAATTGTGGGTTTTATTTATCTGACAAAGTAATATAACTCTTAATTAATCATTAAACCAATATATAGATATATAATTCATTAATTTAAAACAATTTATTTATAATTTATTAATTTAAAATTATTAAAATCTTAAATTTGATATATTCCTAATTTCTTGTGATAACAAAATGAAATGAGGGAAACAGAGTCAGGGAGAGAAGCCTGTCCGGGCTAGCCCTCCCCCGCCGGATCGGGCTGTGTACTCTGTCCCCCCCTTTAACTCTCTCACTTACTGAAGTGAGGGAAAAAAGGGAGAAGAGTGATTCTTTTAATGAATGAAATACTTGAGTTTTCAATATGCTAATTTTAATTGTTTCGTGATTTCCTCTAGGGTTTGTTTATAAAGGTTGATCTCTGGTAAGTCTGGGTGGTGTATTATTTTCTAGAAACTTAATATTCATCTTTTTTCAGATTTGAAGACAGAGCTCAGGTCTGGGTTTTTTCTGTCTCTTGCTTTGAATAAACTCTGCTGGTTCTAGTCTTTGTTCCTGACCTTTCTTGTGGTTTAGAAGTATCGTTATCAGTTACACTGGGTTATGTTTGAGGATTTGGGGTCCTTAGACTAGTTCTTTACTCCTTTGTGTCACCCATCAGTTCACATCCTTGCGTTGATTCTTGGTTGCAGGTGTAGGGAGCCTAAGAGAGAGAGAAAAAAAGGCGTTTTCCTATTTCCTATTGGAAATGGAGGAGAGAGGAGAATTGTTTTGGTGGGAATATGCAAATCGTTTTTCAAAGAGGGCTCGCTCGTCCGATGGCTCGGGCTGGGTTAGGGTTAGAAGAGATATCTCGATGACACCCCCTGCTTCGTCCAACGACTGGGCAGTTTGGATTAGGGCGCCAAAGGCAATGCACTGGCCGACGCTCGTCATTAAGACCCCCCATTCTCACATATTCCCTTTGCCAAATTGGTTTTTTTTATTTTTAAAAAAACGAGGTGGTTGTTTGTTTAATTTAAACGGAGTTGGTTGGACTATTTTTTTCTATAGGCACTATTTTGATTTCCTAGTTTGATTGAACACATCATCAGTAGTTGACCTCAGGATCACTGGATGTTTCGGCCATTACGACTAGACACCCTCACCTGAGGGAGGCCCAGCCGAGGTTGATCAAACCCCAGTGTGTGTCCAAATAATTTAATTGTAATCTAATTCTAAGGTAATTTAGGAAGGATTAACGGTTTTGTTTAGTAACTGGTTAGGGTAAGGTTTTAGGGTTAGGCATCAGATTACTATCTTAGGTTTAGGCCTGGGTTCCTTGGTTAGGGTTAGAATAAGGGTTAGGGTTAGGCCTAGATTTACCAGGTTAGGTTCAGGCGTTAGGTTCAGGCGTCAGGTTAACTTGGTTAGGTTTAGAGTAAAGGTTTTGGTTAAGGTTAGGATAATGGTTAAAATTCTGAATGAGGTGTAGGGCTCTGGTTCTGAGTTCCAGTCCTAGAAGAGACTCTGGAGTGAGCATCCCTTCAGGTTTAAGCCTCTTCAGTAGTTCGACCTTGATAGGACAGCTGGGTCATACTCACACACTGCTCAGGGGTCAGTGGGGGTTGAAGCATCACGGTGTTCATCCTTCTGTTGGTTTTGAAGCAGGAGCTGAATGCTGTGAAGCTAGGAGCTAGAACCTAAAAGCTAGAACCTAGAAGCTAGGAGCTAGGAGCTATGAAGCTAATTAAGTTTTAAATTAAAAGTGCTGTTCTGGGTTTCATACACCGCTAGACACCAGGACATGCTTTAATCTTATTACAACAGCAGACTGATCTTGGATTCCTCCATGATTTGCCTTAGAGTGCTGCTTGCATGTGTGTCCACTATACTCTGTGTGTAGTCACTCTTAGTTATGGTGTTATCACGTTTTAAATTTTATACTCTAACATGGTCTTTGTTAAGAGTTCTTCCTCTGGGGATGGTAATTATCCTATATTTTTAATTTTGTGTGGCTAATCTGCAGAGATATTTAGAGAAAAACGGGACTTTTTTCAGGAAGTGTTCATTTTCCCAGAATGCATTGCTGCAGGTGGTCCAGATGGTAATCTATTAAACCTGTTTAAAATTGAATAATTGTGGGTTTTATTTATCTGACAAAGTAATATAACTCTTAATTAATCATTAAACCAATATATAGATATATAATTCATTAATTTAAAACAATTTATTTATAATTTATTAATTTAAAATTATTAAAATCTTAAATTTGATATATTCCTAATTTCTTGTGATAACAAAATGAAATGAGGGAAACAGAGTCAGGGAGAGAAGCCTGTCCGGGCTAGCCCTCCCCCGCCGGATCGGGCTGTGTACTCTGTCCCCCCCTTTAACTCTCTCACTTACTGAAGTGAGGGAAAAAAGGGAGAAGAGTGATTCTTTTAATGAATGAAATACTTGAGTTTTCAATATGCTAATTTTAATTGTTTCGTGATTTCCTCTAGGGTTTGTTTATAAAGGTTGATCTCTGGTAAGTCTGGGTGGTGTATTATTTTCTAGAAACTTAATATTCATCTTTTTTCAGATTTGAAGACAGAGCTCAGGTCTGGGTTTTTTCTGTCTCTTGCTTTGAATAAACTCTGCTGGTTCTAGTCTTTGTTCCTGACCTTTCTTGTGGTTTAGAAGTATCGTTATCAGTTACACTGGGTTATGTTTGAGGATTTGGGGTCCTTAGACTAGTTCTTTACTCCTTTGTGTCACCCATCAGTTCACATCCTTGCGTTGATTCTTGGTTGCAGGTGTAGGGAGCCTAAGAGAGAGAGAAAAAAAGGCGTTTTCCTATTTCCTATTGGAAATGGAGGAGAGAGGAGAATTGTTTTGGTGGGAATATGCAAATCGTTTTTCAAAGAGGGCTCGCTCGTCCGATGGCTCGGGCTGGGTTAGGGTTAGAAGAGATATCTCGATGACACCCCCTGCTTCGTCCAACGACTGGGCAGTTTGGATTAGGGCGCCAAAGGCAATGCACTGGCCGACGCTCGTCATTAAGACCCCCCATTCTCACATATTCCCTTTGCCAAATTGGTTTTTTTTATTTTTAAAAAAACGAGGTGGTTGTTTGTTTAATTTAAACGGAGTTGGTTGGACTATTTTTTTCTATAGGCACTATTTTGATTTCCTAGTTTGATTGAACACATCATCAGTAGTTGACCTCAGGATCACTGGATGTTTCGGCCATTACGACTAGACACCCTCACCTGAGGGAGGCCCAGCCGAGGTTGATCAAACCCCAGTGTGTGTCCAAATAATTTAATTGTAATCTAATTCTAAGGTAATTTAGGAAGGATTAACGGTTTTGTTTAGTAACTGGTTAGGGTAAGGTTTTAGGGTTAGGCATCAGATTACTATCTTAGGTTTAGGCCTGGGTTCCTTGGTTAGGGTTAGAATAAGGGTTAGGGTTAGGCCTAGATTTACCAGGTTAGGTTCAGGCGTTAGGTTCAGGCGTCAGGTTAACTTGGTTAGGTTTAGAGTAAAGGTTTTGGTTAAGGTTAGGATAATGGTTAAAATTCTGAATGAGGTGTAGGGCTCTGGTTCTGAGTTCCAGTCCTAGAAGAGACTCTGGAGTGAGCATCCCTTCAGGTTTAAGCCTCTTCAGTAGTTCGACCTTGATAGGACAGCTGGGTCATACTCACACACTGCTCAGGGGTCAGTGGGGGTTGAAGCATCACGGTGTTCATCCTTCTGTTGGTTTTGAAGCAGGAGCTGAATGCTGTGAAGCTAGGAGCTAGAACCTAAAAGCTAGAACCTAGAAGCTAGGAGCTAGGAGCTATGAAGCTAATTAAGTTTTAAATTAAAAGTGCTGTTCTGGGTTTCATACACCGCTAGACACCAGGACATGCTTTAATCTTATTACAACAGCAGACTGATCTTGGATTCCTCCATGATTTGCCTTAGAGTGCTGCTTGCATGTGTGTCCACTATACTCTGTGTGTAGTCACTCTTAGTTATGGTGTTATCACGTTTTAAATTTTATACTCTAACATGGTCTTTGTTAAGAGTTCTTCCTCTGGGGATGGTAATTATCCTATATTTTTAATTTTGTGTGGCTAATCTGCAGAGATATTTAGAGAAAAACGGGACTTTTTTCAGGAAGTGTTCATTTTCCCAGAATGCATTGCTGCAGGTGGTCCAGATGGTAATCTATTAAACCTGTTTAAAATTGAATAATTGTGGGTTTTATTTATCTGACAAAGTAATATAACTCTTAATTAATCATTAAACCAATATATAGATATATAATTCATTAATTTAAAACAATTTATTTATAATTTATTAATTTAAAATTATTAAAATCTTAAATTTGATATATTCCTAATTTCTTGTGATAACAAAATGAAATGAGGGAAACAGAGTCAGGGAGAGAAGCCTGTCCGGGCTAGCCCTCCCCCGCCGGATCGGGCTGTGTACTCTGTCCCCCCCTTTAACTCTCTCACTTACTGAAGTGAGGGAAAAAAGGGAGAAGAGTGATTCTTTTAATGAATGAAATACTTGAGTTTTCAATATGCTAATTTTAATTGTTTCGTGATTTCCTCTAGGGTTTGTTTATAAAGGTTGATCTCTGGTAAGTCTGGGTGGTGTATTATTTTCTAGAAACTTAATATTCATCTTTTTTCAGATTTGAAGACAGAGCTCAGGTCTGGGTTTTTTCTGTCTCTTGCTTTGAATAAACTCTGCTGGTTCTAGTCTTTGTTCCTGACCTTTCTTGTGGTTTAGAAGTATCGTTATCAGTTACACTGGGTTATGTTTGAGGATTTGGGGTCCTTAGACTAGTTCTTTACTCCTTTGTGTCACCCATCAGTTCACATCCTTGCGTTGATTCTTGGTTGCAGGTGTAGGGAGCCTAAGAGAGAGAGAAAAAAAGGCGTTTTCCTATTTCCTATTGGAAATGGAGGAGAGAGGAGAATTGTTTTGGTGGGAATATGCAAATCGTTTTTCAAAGAGGGCTCGCTCGTCCGATGGCTCGGGCTGGGTTAGGGTTAGAAGAGATATCTCGATGACACCCCCTGCTTCGTCCAACGACTGGGCAGTTTGGATTAGGGCGCCAAAGGCAATGCACTGGCCGACGCTCGTCATTAAGACCCCCCATTCTCACATATTCCCTTTGCCAAATTGGTTTTTTTTATTTTTAAAAAAACGAGGTGGTTGTTTGTTTAATTTAAACGGAGTTGGTTGGACTATTTTTTTCTATAGGCACTATTTTGATTTCCTAGTTTGATTGAACACATCATCAGTAGTTGACCTCAGGATCACTGGATGTTTCGGCCATTACGACTAGACACCCTCACCTGAGGGAGGCCCAGCCGAGGTTGATCAAACCCCAGTGTGTGTCCAAATAATTTAATTGTAATCTAATTCTAAGGTAATTTAGGAAGGATTAACGGTTTTGTTTAGTAACTGGTTAGGGTAAGGTTTTAGGGTTAGGCATCAGATTACTATCTTAGGTTTAGGCCTGGGTTCCTTGGTTAGGGTTAGAATAAGGGTTAGGGTTAGGCCTAGATTTACCAGGTTAGGTTCAGGCGTTAGGTTCAGGCGTCAGGTTAACTTGGTTAGGTTTAGAGTAAAGGTTTTGGTTAAGGTTAGGATAATGGTTAAAATTCTGAATGAGGTGTAGGGCTCTGGTTCTGAGTTCCAGTCCTAGAAGAGACTCTGGAGTGAGCATCCCTTCAGGTTTAAGCCTCTTCAGTAGTTCGACCTTGATAGGACAGCTGGGTCATACTCACACACTGCTCAGGGGTCAGTGGGGGTTGAAGCATCACGGTGTTCATCCTTCTGTTGGTTTTGAAGCAGGAGCTGAATGCTGTGAAGCTAGGAGCTAGAACCTAAAAGCTAGAACCTAGAAGCTAGGAGCTAGGAGCTATGAAGCTAATTAAGTTTTAAATTAAAAGTGCTGTTCTGGGTTTCATACACCGCTAGACACCAGGACATGCTTTAATCTTATTACAACAGCAGACTGATCTTGGATTCCTCCATGATTTGCCTTAGAGTGCTGCTTGCATGTGTGTCCACTATACTCTGTGTGTAGTCACTCTTAGTTATGGTGTTATCACGTTTTAAATTTTATACTCTAACATGGTCTTTGTTAAGAGTTCTTCCTCTGGGGATGGTAATTATCCTATATTTTTAATTTTGTGTGGCTAATCTGCAGAGATATTTAGAGAAAAACGGGACTTTTTTCAGGAAGTGTTCATTTTCCCAGAATGCATTGCTGCAGGTGGTCCAGATGGTAATCTATTAAACCTGTTTAAAATTGAATAATTGTGGGTTTTATTTATCTGACAAAGTAATATAACTCTTAATTAATCATTAAACCAATATATAGATATATAATTCATTAATTTAAAACAATTTATTTATAATTTATTAATTTAAAATTATTAAAATCTTAAATTTGATATATTCCTAATTTCTTGTGATAACAAAATGAAATGAGGGAAACAGAGTCAGGGAGAGAAGCCTGTCCGGGCTAGCCCTCCCCCGCCGGATCGGGCTGTGTACTCTGTCCCCCCCTTTAACTCTCTCACTTACTGAAGTGAGGGAAAAAAGGGAGAAGAGTGATTCTTTTAATGAATGAAATACTTGAGTTTTCAATATGCTAATTTTAATTGTTTCGTGATTTCCTCTAGGGTTTGTTTATAAAGGTTGATCTCTGGTAAGTCTGGGTGGTGTATTATTTTCTAGAAACTTAATATTCATCTTTTTTCAGATTTGAAGACAGAGCTCAGGTCTGGGTTTTTTCTGTCTCTTGCTTTGAATAAACTCTGCTGGTTCTAGTCTTTGTTCCTGACCTTTCTTGTG
Organism: Limanda limanda; assembly: GCF_963576545.1. Classification (NCBI taxonomy): domain Eukaryota; kingdom Metazoa; phylum Chordata; class Actinopteri; order Pleuronectiformes; family Pleuronectidae; genus Limanda; species Limanda limanda. The sequence goes on along the minus strand of NC_083646.1, from coordinate 105,893 downwards.
GTTTAGAAGTATCGTTATCAGTTACACTGGGTTATGTTTGAGGATTTGGGGTCCTTAGACTAGTTCTTTACTCCTTTGTGTCACCCATCAGTTCACATCCTTGCGTTGATTCTTGGTTGCAGGTGTAGGGAGCCTAAGAGAGAGAGAAAAAAAGGCGTTTTCCTATTTCCTATTGGAAATGGAGGAGAGAGGAGAATTGTTTTGGTGGGAATATGCAAATCGTTTTTCAAAGAGGGCTCGCTCGTCCGATGGCTCGGGCTGGGTTAGGGTTAGAAGAGATATCTCGATGACACCCCCTGCTTCGTCCAACGACTGGGCAGTTTGGATTAGGGCGCCAAAGGCAATGCACTGGCCGACGCTCGTCATTAAGACCCCCCATTCTCACATATTCCCTTTGCCAAATTGGTTTTTTTTATTTTTAAAAAAACGAGGTGGTTGTTTGTTTAATTTAAACGGAGTTGGTTGGACTATTTTTTTCTATAGGCACTATTTTGATTTCCTAGTTTGATTGAACACATCATCAGTAGTTGACCTCAGGATCACTGGATGTTTCGGCCATTACGACTAGACACCCTCACCTGAGGGAGGCCCAGCCGAGGTTGATCAAACCCCAGTGTGTGTCCAAATAATTTAATTGTAATCTAATTCTAAGGTAATTTAGGAAGGATTAACGGTTTTGTTTAGTAACTGGTTAGGGTAAGGTTTTAGGGTTAGGCATCAGATTACTATCTTAGGTTTAGGCCTGGGTTCCTTGGTTAGGGTTAGAATAAGGGTTAGGGTTAGGCCTAGATTTACCAGGTTAGGTTCAGGCGTTAGGTTCAGGCGTCAGGTTAACTTGGTTAGGTTTAGAGTAAAGGTTTTGGTTAAGGTTAGGATAATGGTTAAAATTCTGAATGAGGTGTAGGGCTCTGGTTCTGAGTTCCAGTCCTAGAAGAGACTCTGGAGTGAGCATCCCTTCAGGTTTAAGCCTCTTCAGTAGTTCGACCTTGATAGGACAGCTGGGTCATACTCACACACTGCTCAGGGGTCAGTGGGGGTTGAAGCATCACGGTGTTCATCCTTCTGTTGGTTTTGAAGCAGGAGCTGAATGCTGTGAAGCTAGGAGCTAGAACCTAAAAGCTAGAACCTAGAAGCTAGGAGCTAGGAGCTATGAAGCTAATTAAGTTTTAAATTAAAAGTGCTGTTCTGGGTTTCATACACCGCTAGACACCAGGACATGCTTTAATCTTATTACAACAGCAGACTGATCTTGGATTCCTCCATGATTTGCCTTAGAGTGCTGCTTGCATGTGTGTCCACTATACTCTGTGTGTAGTCACTCTTAGTTATGGTGTTATCACGTTTTAAATTTTATACTCTAACATGGTCTTTGTTAAGAGTTCTTCCTCTGGGGATGGTAATTATCCTATATTTTTAATTTTGTGTGGCTAATCTGCAGAGATATTTAGAGAAAAACGGGACTTTTTTCAGGAAGTGTTCATTTTCCCAGAATGCATTGCTGCAGGTGGTCCAGATGGTAATCTATTAAACCTGTTTAAAATTGAATAATTGTGGGTTTTATTTATCTGACAAAGTAATATAACTCTTAATTAATCATTAAACCAATATATAGATATATAATTCATTAATTTAAAACAATTTATTTATAATTTATTAATTTAAAATTATTAAAATCTTAAATTTGATATATTCCTAATTTCTTGTGATAACAAAATGAAATGAGGGAAACAGAGTCAGGGAGAGAAGCCTGTCCGGGCTAGCCCTCCCCCGCCGGATCGGGCTGTGTACTCTGTCCCCCCCTTTAACTCTCTCACTTACTGAAGTGAGGGAAAAAAGGGAGAAGAGTGATTCTTTTAATGAATGAAATACTTGAGTTTTCAATATGCTAATTTTAATTGTTTCGTGATTTCCTCTAGGGTTTGTTTATAAAGGTTGATCTCTGGTAAGTCTGGGTGGTGTATTATTTTCTAGAAACTTAATATTCATCTTTTTTCAGATTTGAAGACAGAGCTCAGGTCTGGGTTTTTTCTGTCTCTTGCTTTGAATAAACTCTGCTGGTTCTAGTCTTTGTTCCTGACCTTTCTTGTGGTTTAGAAGTATCGTTATCAGTTACACTGGGTTATGTTTGAGGATTTGGGGTCCTTAGACTAGTTCTTTACTCCTTTGTGTCACCCATCAGTTCACATCCTTGCGTTGATTCTTGGTTGCAGGTGTAGGGAGCCTAAGAGAGAGAGAAAAAAAGGCGTTTTCCTATTTCCTATTGGAAATGGAGGAGAGAGGAGAATTGTTTTGGTGGGAATATGCAAATCGTTTTTCAAAGAGGGCTCGCTCGTCCGATGGCTCGGGCTGGGTTAGGGTTAGAAGAGATATCTCGATGACACCCCCTGCTTCGTCCAACGACTGGGCAGTTTGGATTAGGGCGCCAAAGGCAATGCACTGGCCGACGCTCGTCATTAAGACCCCCCATTCTCACATATTCCCTTTGCCAAATTGGTTTTTTTTATTTTTAAAAAAACGAGGTGGTTGTTTGTTTAATTTAAACGGAGTTGGTTGGACTATTTTTTTCTATAGGCACTATTTTGATTTCCTAGTTTGATTGAACACATCATCAGTAGTTGACCTCAGGATCACTGGATGTTTCGGCCATTACGACTAGACACCCTCACCTGAGGGAGGCCCAGCCGAGGTTGATCAAACCCCAGTGTGTGTCCAAATAATTTAATTGTAATCTAATTCTAAGGTAATTTAGGAAGGATTAACGGTTTTGTTTAGTAACTGGTTAGGGTAAGGTTTTAGGGTTAGGCATCAGATTACTATCTTAGGTTTAGGCCTGGGTTCCTTGGTTAGGGTTAGAATAAGGGTTAGGGTTAGGCCTAGATTTACCAGGTTAGGTTCAGGCGTTAGGTTCAGGCGTCAGGTTAACTTGGTTAGGTTTAGAGTAAAGGTTTTGGTTAAGGTTAGGATAATGGTTAAAATTCTGAATGAGGTGTAGGGCTCTGGTTCTGAGTTCCAGTCCTAGAAGAGACTCTGGAGTGAGCATCCCTTCAGGTTTAAGCCTCTTCAGTAGTTCGACCTTGATAGGACAGCTGGGTCATACTCACACACTGCTCAGGGGTCAGTGGGGGTTGAAGCATCACGGTGTTCATCCTTCTGTTGGTTTTGAAGCAGGAGCTGAATGCTGTGAAGCTAGGAGCTAGAACCTAAAAGCTAGAACCTAGAAGCTAGGAGCTAGGAGCTATGAAGCTAATTAAGTTTTAAATTAAAAGTGCTGTTCTGGGTTTCATACACCGCTAGACACCAGGACATGCTTTAATCTTATTACAACAGCAGACTGATCTTGGATTCCTCCATGATTTGCCTTAGAGTGCTGCTTGCATGTGTGTCCACTATACTCTGTGTGTAGTCACTCTTAGTTATGGTGTTATCACGTTTTAAATTTTATACTCTAACATGGTCTTTGTTAAGAGTTCTTCCTCTGGGGATGGTAATTATCCTATATTTTTAATTTTGTGTGGCTAATCTGCAGAGATATTTAGAGAAAAACGGGACTTTTTTCAGGAAGTGTTCATTTTCCCAGAATGCATTGCTGCAGGTGGTCCAGATGGTAATCTATTAAACCTGTTTAAAATTGAATAATTGTGGGTTTTATTTATCTGACAAAGTAATATAACTCTTAATTAATCATTAAACCAATATATAGATATATAATTCATTAATTTAAAACAATTTATTTATAATTTATTAATTTAAAATTATTAAAATCTTAAATTTGATATATTCCTAATTTCTTGTGATAACAAAATGAAATGAGGGAAACAGAGTCAGGGAGAGAAGCCTGTCCGGGCTAGCCCTCCCCCGCCGGATCGGGCTGTGTACTCTGTCCCCCCCTTTAACTCTCTCACTTACTGAAGTGAGGGAAAAAAGGGAGAAGAGTGATTCTTTTAATGAATGAAATACTTGAGTTTTCAATATGCTAATTTTAATTGTTTCGTGATTTCCTCTAGGGTTTGTTTATAAAGGTTGATCTCTGGTAAGTCTGGGTGGTGTATTATTTTCTAGAAACTTAATATTCATCTTTTTTCAGATTTGAAGACAGAGCTCAGGTCTGGGTTTTTTCTGTCTCTTGCTTTGAATAAACTCTGCTGGTTCTAGTCTTTGTTCCTGACCTTTCTTGTGGTTTAGAAGTATCGTTATCAGTTACACTGGGTTATGTTTGAGGATTTGGGGTCCTTAGACTAGTTCTTTACTCCTTTGTGTCACCCATCAGTTCACATCCTTGCGTTGATTCTTGGTTGCAGGTGTAGGGAGCCTAAGAGAGAGAGAAAAAAAGGCGTTTTCCTATTTCCTATTGGAAATGGAGGAGAGAGGAGAATTGTTTTGGTGGGAATATGCAAATCGTTTTTCAAAGAGGGCTCGCTCGTCCGATGGCTCGGGCTGGGTTAGGGTTAGAAGAGATATCTCGATGACACCCCCTGCTTCGTCCAACGACTGGGCAGTTTGGATTAGGGCGCCAAAGGCAATGCACTGGCCGACGCTCGTCATTAAGACCCCCCATTCTCACATATTCCCTTTGCCAAATTGGTTTTTTTTATTTTTAAAAAAACGAGGTGGTTGTTTGTTTAATTTAAACGGAGTTGGTTGGACTATTTTTTTCTATAGGCACTATTTTGATTTCCTAGTTTGATTGAACACATCATCAGTAGTTGACCTCAGGATCACTGGATGTTTCGGCCATTACGACTAGACACCCTCACCTGAGGGAGGCCCAGCCGAGGTTGATCAAACCCCAGTGTGTGTCCAAATAATTTAATTGTAATCTAATTCTAAGGTAATTTAGGAAGGATTAACGGTTTTGTTTAGGAACTGGTTAGGGTAAGGTTTTAGGGTTAGGCATCAGATTACTATCTTAGGTTTAGGCCTGGGTTCCTTGGTTAGGGTTAGAATAAGGGTTAGGGTTAGGCCTAGATTTACCAGGTTAGGTTCAGGCGTTAGGTTCAGGCGTCAGGTTAACTTGGTTAGGTTTAGAGTAAAGGTTTTGGTTAAGGTTAGGATAATGGTTAAAATTCTGAATGAGGTGTAGGGCTCTGGTTCTGAGTTCCAGTCCTAGAAGAGACTCTGGAGTGAGCATCCCTTCAGGTTTAAGCCTCTTCAGTAGTTCGACCTTGATAGGACAGCTGGGTCATACTCACACACTGCTCAGGGGTCAGTGGGGGTTGAAGCATCACGGTGTTCATCCTTCTGTTGGTTTTGAAGCAGGAGCTGAATGCTGTGAAGCTAGGAGCTAGAACCTAAAAGCTAGAACCTAGAAGCTAGGAGCTAGGAGCTATGAAGCTAATTAAGTTTTAAATTAAAAGTGCTGTTCTGGGTTTCATACACCGCTAGACACCAGGACATGCTTTAATCTTATTACAACAGCAGACTGATCTTGGATTCCTCCATGATTTGCCTTAGAGTGCTGCTTGCATGTGTGTCCACTATACTCTGTGTGTAGTCACTCTTAGTTATGGTGTTATCACGTTTTAAATTTTATACTCTAACATGGTCTTTGTTAAGAGTTCTTCCTCTGGGGATGGTAATTATCCTATATTTTTAATTTTGTGTGGCTAATCTGCAGAGATATTTAGAGAAAAACGGGACTTTTTTCAGGAAGTGTTCATTTTCCCAGAATGCATTGCTGCAGGTGGTCCAGATGGTAATCTATTAAACCTGTTTAAAATTGAATAATTGTGGGTTTTATTTATCTGACAAAGTAATATAACTCTTAATTAATCATTAAACCAATATATAGATATATAATTCATTAATTTAAAACAATTTATTTATAATTTATTAATTTAAAATTATTAAAATCTTAAATTTGATATATTCCTAATTTCTTGTGATAACAAAATGAAATGAGGGAAACAGAGTCAGGGAGAGAAGCCTGTCCGGGCTAGCCCTCCCCCGCCGGATCGGGCTGTGTACTCTGTCCCCCCCTTTAACTCTCTCACTTACTGAAGTGAGGGAAAAAAGGGAGAAGAGTGATTCTTTTAATGAATGAAATACTTGAGTTTTCAATATGCTAATTTTAATTGTTTCGTGATTTCCTCTAGGGTTTGTTTATAAAGGTTGATCTCTGGTAAGTCTGGGTGGTGTATTATTTTCTAGAAACTTAATATTCATCTTTTTTCAGATTTGAAGACAGAGCTCAGGTCTGGGTTTTTTCTGTCTCTTGCTTTGAATAAACTCTGCTGGTTCTAGTCTTTGTTCCTGACCTTTCTTGTGGTTTAGAAGTATCGTTATCAGTTACACTGGGTTATGTTTGAGGATTTGGGGTCCTTAGACTAGTTCTTTACTCCTTTGTGTCACCCATCAGTTCACATCCTTGCGTTGATTCTTGGTTGCAGGTGTAGGGAGCCTAAGAGAGAGAGAAAAAAAGGCGTTTTCCTATTTCCTATTGGAAATGGAGGAGAGAGGAGAATTGTTTTGGTGGGAATATGCAAATCGTTTTTCAAAGAGGGCTCGCTCGTCCGATGGCTCGGGCTGGGTTAGGGTTAGAAGAGATATCTCGATGACACCCCCTGCTTCGTCCAACGACTGGGCAGTTTGGATTAGGGCGCCAAAGGCAATGCACTGGCCGACGCTCGTCATTAAGACCCCCCATTCTCACATATTCCCTTTGCCAAATTGGTTTTTTTTATTTTTAAAAAAACGAGGTGGTTGTTTGTTTAATTTAAACGGAGTTGGTTGGACTATTTTTTTCTATAGGCACTATTTTGATTTCCTAGTTTGATTGAACACATCATCAGTAGTTGACCTCAGGATCACTGGATGTTTCGGCCATTACGACTAGACACCCTCACCTGAGGGAGGCCCAGCCGAGGTTGATCAAACCCCAGTGTGTGTCCAAATAATTTAATTGTAATCTAATTCTAAGGTAATTTAGGAAGGATTAACGGTTTTGTTTAGGAACTGGTTAGGGTAAGGTTTTAGGGTTAGGCATCAGATTACTATCTTAGGTTTAGGCCTGGGTTCCTTGGTTAGGGTTAGAATAAGGGTTAGGGTTAGGCCTAGATTTACCAGGTTAGGTTCAGGCGTTAGGTTCAGGCGTCAGGTTAACTTGGTTAGGTTTTAGAGTAAAGGTTTTGGTTAAGGTTAGGATAATGGTTAAAATTCTGAATGAGGTGTAGGGCTCTGGTTCTGAGTTCCAGTCCTAGAAGAGACTCTGGAGTGAGCATCCTTTCAGGTTTAAGCCTCTTCAGTAGTTCGACCTTGATAGGACAGCTGGGTCATACTCACACACTGCTCAGGGGTCAGTGGGGGTTGAAGCATCACGGTGTTCATCCTTCTGTTGGTTTTGAAGCAGGAGCTGAATGCTGTGAAGCTAGGAGCTAGAACCTAAAAGCTAGAACCTAGAAGCTAGGAGCTAGGAGCTATGAAGCTAATTAAGTTTTAAATTATAAGTGCTGTTCAGGGTTAGGGTTAGGGTTAGGGTTAGGGTTAGGGTTAGGGTTAGGGTTAGGGTTAGGGTTAGGGTTAGGGTTAGGGTTAGGGTTAGGGTTAGGTTTTGAAAAGATATCTCGATGACCCCCCCTGCTTCATCCAACGACTGGGCAGTTTGGAATAGGGAGCCAAAGGCAATGCACTGGCCGACGCTCGTCATTAATACTCTCCATTCTCACATATCCCCTTTTTTTCAAATTGGTTTAAACAGTAGTTTGAATATTGTTCCTTATGTATTTTTAATTTTTCGTTTTTTTGTAAGTTTTAGGTGGTTTTTTGAATAAAAGTAATTATTTATTTGGCATGCCTTGGTTTTTTCTGTTTTTGTTTTGTCTATATTGAAGTCTAAGGATTGTATTTTAGTATATTTGTTTTTTTGTTTGTTTGTTTTTGCAAAAATAATTTGGACTATTTTTTATGGCTAATTTGTTTTTCTAGTCCTATATAAAAAGGTGACACATCATCAGTAGTGCACCTCAGGATCATTGGGTGTTTCGGCCATTACCACCAGACACCCTCTCCCGAGGAAGGCCCAGCCAAGGTTGATCAAACCCCGGGGTGTGTCCCGCTAAGTTTATAATAATCTAATTCTAAGATAATTTTACAACAGATTCTTGGTTTTGTTTTTTTAAGGAATTTTTAGAGTTTGTTTTTTAGGTATCGGGTTTTAAGGTTTAGGGTTAAGTTTTAAGGTTGGGTGTTAGGTTTTAAGTTTTTTAGATCTTGGCATCGGGTTAAGTGGTTAGGTTTAGGCATAGGAGAAGAAATGGTTAGGGTTAGGATTTAGGATCAGGTCTAGGCATAGGGTTAAGTGGTTAAGTTTAGGCATAGGGAACAAATGGTTAGGGTTAGGATTAAGGTCATGTCTAGGCCTAGGTTTTAAATGGTTAGGGTTAGGTTTAGGATTTTAAGTGGTTAGGTTTAGGTGTAGAGTTCTGAATGGTTAGGGTTAGGATTTAGGATCAGGTCTAGGCATAGGGTTAAGTGGTTAAGTTTAGGCATAGGGAACAAATGGTTAGGGTTAGGATTAAGGTCATGTCTAGGCCTAGGTTTTAAATGGTTAGGGTTAGGTTTAGGATTTTAAGTGGTTAGGTTTAGGTGTAGAGTTCTGAATGGTTAGGGTTAGGATTTAGGATCAGGTCTAGGCATAGGGTTAAGTGGTTAAGTTTAGGCATAGGGAACAAATGGTTAGGGTTAGGATTAAGGTCATGTCTAGGCCTAGGTTTTTAAATGGTTAGGGTTAAGTTAGGAATTTTAAGTGGTTAGGTTTAGGTGTAGAGTTCTGAATGGTTAGGGTTAGGATTAGGATCAGGTCTAGGCATAGGGTAAAACTGGTTAAGTTTTTAGTTTTTTAGGATTTATCTGATTAGGTTTTAGGTGTAGAATTTGATTGGTTAGGTTTAAGTAGCTAGGGTTATATTTTTTAGGAGTAGATTCTAATTTAATTAAAAAATTTTTTTACATTTAGGTGATTTTGTTTTTTTAAAAAATTTTTTTTAGAATTTTTTAAGTCAAATTCTATAAGTCATAATTTTAAGTAAAAATTCCTCTAAAGTTTTTTTAAAGAAAAGGGAATTATATTTTTTTCTTAGTGGTGTTCTATTCAGAGTCAAATGGTAAGTTGTCTTTGGTGGATCCGGAGGTGGTGAGAGGAGCTCTTAGGTCCCGTTGCATCCACGGCCTGGTCACTAAGCTGAACCAGGGGATGGAAATTGTTGGAGGAGAGTGACAATTTGAAGGAGTCCAATTTTGTTCTTTTTTTGGGGAAAAGTTTCTGATAAAACGTGTGTAGTGCAAAAATGTATCGTTGTATGGGTGAGGCTATACCTCATAGAAGACTGGGCAACGTTTAAGGTCTTGATGCCCTAGACCACCACACCCCACGTGCTGTCCTAGAGTCGGACCTGGGGGGGCCGCATACTTACCCCCTGCTCAGCACAGACTATTCGTTATCACCGCAAGGTATCCCTAGTCTGGCCAGTCAGGGTTGAGAATCGGGCTCCTTTTCTCTGAAAAGAGGTTTTTTTGTTTTTACAGGTTTTAGTTTTTACAGGGCTTGAATACCATGAGAAGCTCCCACAAAACAACCAGAATCAAGCATGACGAGCATGCGTTCCTAGTCATCATGAGGGTTTGGAGGAAACAAGGATTTTTTTCGCCAGAGCTCTGCCTCCTTGACTCTCCATAGCTTCCCACAGAGACAACCAGAACCAGCCATGACAAGCATTGCCTTTCTAGTTGCTCTGAGGGCTGGAAGAAATCAAGTTTTTTTCGCCAGAGCTCCGCCCACTTGACTCTTCCAGACACCCTGGATTCAAGCAAAAGAATACCATAAGAAGCTCCCACAAAACAACCAGAACCAGCCATGACAAGCATTGCCTTCCCAGTTATCATGAGGGTTTGGAGGAAACAAGGATTTTTTCGCCAGAGCTCTGCCTCCTTGACTCTCCATAGCTTCCATTGAGATGTCACCCCCAGAGACAACCAGAACCAGCCATGACAAGCATTGCCTTCCTAGTCACTCTGAGGGCTGGAAGAAATCAAGTTTTTTTGCGCCAGAGCTCTGCCCACTTGACTCCTCCAGACACCCTGGATTCTATTTGAGATTTCTGTGTTCCATATACACCGCACAACTACAGAAATCTCAATACAAGACAGACAATAGAAACGCTATTTCTGGAAGACTCACCATAGCATGGCCTTGCAAACAGTCTTGAAAATGAAGAGGTTTTTGGGGGGAGGTCACTCTTCTTTCCACCCGTTTCACTCATGGTCTTGGATTTTTCCTACATGGGAGGAGTCCCCCACAATCCCCAGTCGTTGTTTGACCAATCAAAATGGTAGATTACTTTTTTAGCGTAAAAACTTGTTTTATTGGCATAAAGAAAAGTATTTTTCAAATTTTTATTTTTTTATTTGTAAGTTTACATTTTTTTGGAACTTTTGGCTCCTACTATGTCAGGCAACTGTATTGTTACAGTAGAAAAAATTATTATAGAAGGTTTTAATGCTACTTCCGGGTTGGGCTCTTTATCTTAGTTAATGAGATAGGGGTAAGATTGTTTTGTTTTTTTGAAAGATAGAAAAATTCTAAATAATTCTTTGTATAAAAAATAGGGGGTTGCTATTTTAAAATTATTTTCTGATTTTTTTCTAAAAATACAAATGTGTGTTTTTAGTAATTATATTGTGTTACTTCCTGGTTGAACCCTTACCTTCCTTTATGAGGTAGAGGTAAAGTTTTTTTATTTTTTGGAAAGATAGAAAAATTCTAAAAAAATAACTGTATACAAAGTAGAGGGTGCCTATAATATAAATATTTTTTGTTTTTTTTCAAAAAATTCAAAAATAAAAATACACTTTTAGTGATAAAATTAGTCATATTTTAAGGGAAGCAGAGTCAGGGAGAGAAGCCTGTCCGGGCTAAGCTCTCCCCCGCCTGTTCGGGCTGTACACTCTACCTCCCCCTACTCTCTCATTTTCATGAGAGAAGAGAGGAGAGGAAAAGGGATCTATTTCTAGTGTCTTATTTTTCTGTTTGTGTGATTTTTATTACATTGTCTTGTTTTTTAGGAGGGACTCAGATCTGGGTTTGTTCTGGCTGTGGTCATGAAAGAGAACCTGGTGGTTCTATTCAGTGGCCTTCGGCTTTGAACTTGTCCCATTTTGTCATCATTTTTCTCCCTCTTTTTTTATTTATAAAAGGTGTTTGAACTTTATACAATACATAATACTTTCTGAACAGGGTGTGGGGTTTGATAAGACATTTTGTAAAACATTTTTAGAAAAGGTAACGGTTTTATAGGTTATAGGTTTTATTTTTAACATTGTCAACCATATCTATCACTTGCACAAAACAACAATTGTTTGTTTTTAAAGGAGAATTATGTACATTTGTTTCAAAAGACCTCTGATGAGTTTGATTTGTTATGAGGCATCTTTCTCATTTAGTCCATTTGGGAATTTCGTGTCCAGTCTGGTGGTCCAGTATCTCTCTGTTCTTTTCCTCTGGTAGGTTGTCCACTGTGGGTTGTGCTGGAGTGCCCTCAAGCGCAAGTTCACGAATCCATGTTTCTGGAAGTGCTGAACCAGGTAAGTGTCTTTTTTGTGGTTGTTTGTAACGTTGTATTTATGGTGGGAAAGGCGGGTCCTCAGGGAATTGCGTGTTTCCCCTATATAGTTCATGGGGCATTTTTTGCACTGGATGATATAGACACAGTTGGATGTTGTCATTGGGATGTTTTGAGGCAGTTTGTAAGTTGCCCCTGTTGTCGAGTTTTTGGCCACTTTCGGGCCTCTTGGTCTTTCTGGGCGTGTCCCCGGTGGTTTGAGTTTGGCCCTAACTAGAAGGTCCTTCAGGTTGGGATTTTTCCTGTAGGCTGAGATGATTTTAAAGTCTTCATCGAGTGTGGTGTTTACCAGCAGCTCTCTAAAGTTATTTTTAATCGTCTGGTTGGCCTGTCTGGTGTATTTTGAATAAGTTGAGATAAATGGGATCATTTGTTTCTCCTCTTCTCCTAGGGTCCTTGGGGTCTCTTTATCCTGTTGGATTTGTTTTTCTATTTTGCGGAGAAGGGACCTGGAGTAACCCCTTTGTTTGAGTGTTTGAAAAAGTGTTGTTTTGGCCTCATATTTATCCTCCTGCCTGGAGCATATTCTTTCGAACCTTAGTAGTTGGGACTTAACGATTCCCGGGAATACGTGTTTTGGATGGAAGCTCTTTTTATGCAGTAGAGCATGTGTGTCTGTTGGTTTAAAGAAAACCTTTGTTTGTAATTTACCGTTTTCCCCAAAGTCTGTACCTTTAAAGACCGTGGTGTCTAAGAAGTTAACTTGCGTGTCGCTTGTCTCCGGTTCTACCTTGATGAAGGTGTGGTGACTGTTGAGAGTGGTTACGAATTTATCAAAATCCTCTTTTGGGTGGGTCCAGATACCCCAGATGTCGTCGAGGTATCTAAAATATTGAGTTGGAATTTTTTCGCATTTTTTGAGGGCAGTCTCTTCCCAATCTGCCATATAAATATTGGCGTATGCTGGTGCGAATTTCTTTCCCATGGCTGTGCCCTTAATTTGGAGGTATGTTTGACCATTGAATTGGAAGTCATTTTTTGTTAGACTTAGATGGAGAAGCTGCAAAATTTCTTGGTCTGGTCGCCCCTCCTCTGGGTATTTTCCCATCCATTTTTTAATTGCTAACAGGCCTAAGGCCGTGTCGATGTTGGTATATAAGCTGTTGACGTCCATTGTAAAAAGCATGCAGGGTTCCTGCGTTTGCATGTCACGAATGCGATGCACAAAATCCTGAGTGTTTTTAAGGTAGCTTGGGTGTTTTATAGATAATGGGGTTAGGAACGAGTCTATGTATTCTGCCACACCATAGCTCTCACTACCGCAGTCCGACACGATGGGGCGCCCCGGTGGGATCTTGTGTGGGATTGTCCATTTTTCTTGTGGTTTGTGGATTTTAGGGAGGAGGTAGAAGTATCTAGGCCTTGGAGGGCCGTCACCTTTTAGGTAGGAAATCTGTTTCCTGTTTAAAGTTTTTTTGTCATATAGAGTCTCCAGGATCTCTGCGATTTTGATGGCTGTTTCTGGGTAAATTGGTTCTTTTAGGGTCATGTAATAGGTGCTGTCATTTAGTTGGCGTAGGGCCTCATGGATATAATTGGTTCTGTCCATAATTACTGTGGCACTGCCCTTGTCTGCTGGTTTAATTATTATGTCGGTTTTGTTCCTTAGTTGTTCTAGTGCTTGTTCCTCTTCTGGCGTGAGGTTTGTCGGGTTTTTGTCCTGTTTTGTTGATTTCAATGTTGTCTGATCCGTTTTAATTAGGGTGAGTATTTCTGGCGGTAGTTTGTCCGGTGTTGGTTCCCACTGGGATTTCGCAATAAAGGGTTTTTTGGGGGGGGCTTTTGTTGGCCCAAAGTAGGCACATAATTTTAGTCGTCTGTGGTATTCAGTAAGGTCGGTCTGCAACGAGACTCTTTGACCCTCTGTGGTTTTTACCGATGGTATAAATGAGAGGCCTTTCCTTAAAACTTGTCGTTGGTATGGTGTTAAGTCATGTTGTGTTGACAGGTTGATTACTTCCTTATCTGGTTGTTCCAGCCCCTTCTGGGGTTGGTTCAATCTAAAAAAGCCTTCCATGTTTCCCACATATTTTGTCCTGTTGCGGGTGTCCAGTGTATTTTATCGGGCTCTGTGTCAAATTGTTCCTTGTTTAACCGTGGGATTTGGTGTCCTGTTTCTTTTATGAGAAAATTTAGAGATCTGATGTTGCCTCCAATCTTTCCTGGTAAGTCAGCTGAACCATTAATTAGTGGGATAAAGATTTCCGACTGAGGGAATTTAAGAGCTGCTGCTATAATCATAGCATTTAAATCCTTCCTCAGGATGAGAGGGTTCCCCTGCTGCCTATTGTTGAGGCCGAATGAAAGTATGATTTTGGTTACGCTCTGTGTTAGAGGTGTTTGGTGTCTGAGTATGTTTACGGCGTGGCTAATGTTAGCCCCTGGGTAACAATCCACCTGGATTCTAGAATCTTGGATCAGTGGGAGTCTGGCAAGGTTGGAGTCTCCCATGATAATGATCGGTCGGCTTGGTGTTAAGTTCCAATTGAGTATTTTGCTACCAAAACTATCGTGTCTGTGGTAGACAGGGTTGTTGTCTTGATCGGTTCTCTGTGTTGGTGGTTTTGATGGGTTTGATGGTTTTGATGACGGGTTTTCCTCCGGGTTATGTTTTTGTTTTTTCTTTGCTGGTTCTAGGTCATGGTTTGTCTCGTTTTGTTGGGGTGTTTCTGCTGCGTTTTCCTCCTCATCATCGCTGGTCAGGTCAATTATTAATGCCTTGATTCTAGGTATCAGAGTTAAAGCACTCAGGCTTGAGGGTCTCTTGTTTGATGGTGTCTGGTTTAATGGTCTCAGGCTTACAGGTTTGTCAGGTTTTTCTTGTTTTATGTAGACTGGTTCTGGGTTAATTGGTTGTGGATTTTCTGGTTCTGGGTTAATTGGTTGTGGATTTTCTGTGTTGGTTTGGGTTGGTTGTGGATTTTCTGGTTCTGGGTTAATTGGTTGTGGATTTTCTGTGTTGGTTTGGGTCTGTTCAATGATCGGGGTTGTATCCATTTCGGTATTTGGAGTCGGTTCTTTGCATAAGTTCTCTATGGCGTTTTTTGCTTGTTCCAAGGTGGTTGTTTTGATGTTGCGCAGGTCTTTTTTTATCCATTTCATGGCTATTGTTAGTGCCCTTTCCCAATCCGTTTTGGGCAGGAGTTGAATTTGGTTTTGGCAATCTATGATTACTGTCTGGTAGTGCTCTTCCAGAATCTGCAGCGTGGTATAGGACCAGTTCTTAGCATTGTAGAACTTCTTGAATTCTGTTGCTTCGCTGGGGCAAGATGGGCGGATCTTGCTTGTTAGTTCGTTCTGCATTTTTAGTAGCCCCTTTGGGGGGGTGGAGCCTGGCGAGGAATCAACATGTTCCAGGTGGTGATGAGCTTTGATCAGATGATTGAAGGCTCTGGTCAGGAGCTGGAAGTCATTGTACTTTTTAGGGGTCGACATGTTTCTTTCCTGTTGAAAAAATAAAAGAGGAAAGGAGAATGGTTTTGTAAGGGTAAAAATTGTTTTCAAAGAGACTTTGTTTGTAAGGGTTAGGTTTTAGATAACATTATTTATTGTTTTTTTTATAAAATTAGAAGTGTACATTTTTAGTGATATAGCTATGTTACTTCCTGGTTGGACCCTCTATATTTTTTGAAAATATATATATATATATATATTTTTTTGGATATAATTAGTCATATTTTAAGGGAAGCAGAGTCAGGGAGAGAAGCCTGTCCGGGCTAAGCCCTCCCCCGCCTGTTCGGGCTGTATACTCTGCCTCCCCCTACTCTCTCATTTTCATGAGAGAAGAGAGGAGAGGAAAAGGGATCTATTTCTAGTGTCTATTTTTTCTTGAGTTTTATTACATTATCCTGTATTTATTTTGAGGGAGAGTTTTACCTTTGTTTTTTATTTGTTTATACTTTTGTTTTTTTAAAATTTTTTTTAAAAAAGTTGTTTTCATATTATTGCTTTTATATTTGGTTTATTGTAAATTATAGGTTTTTGAGATGTTTTGGTTATTAGTTGGTTCTCTTGTTCTGTGTACTTATTTCCTATTTGTCATTTGAAGAAATAGGAGAATTGTTTTGGTAGGGATATGCAAATCGTTTTTCAAAGAGAGATCGCTCGTCCGATGGCTCGGGCTGGGTTAGGTTTTGAAAAGATATCTCGATGACCCCCCCTGCTTCATCCAACGACTGGGCAGTTTGGAATAGGGAGCCAAAGGCAATGCACTGGCCGACGCTCGTCATTAATACTCTCCATTCTCACATATCCCCTTTTTTTCAAATTGGTTTAAACAGTAGTTTGAATATTGTTCCTTATGTATTTTTAATTTTTCGTTTTTTTGTAAGTTTTAGGTGGTTTTTTGAATAAAAGTAATTATTTATTTGGCATGCCTTGGTTTTTTCTGTTTTTGTTTTGTCTATATTGAAGTCTAAGGATTGTATTTTAGTATATTTGTTTTTTTGTTTGTTTGTTTTTGCAAAAATAATTTGGACTATTTTTTATGGCTAATTTGTTTTTCTAGTCCTATATAAAAAGGTGACACATCATCAGTAGTGCACCTCAGGATCATTGGGTGTTTCGGCCATTACCACCAGACACCCTCTCCCGAGGAAGGCCCAGCCAAGGTTGATCAAACCCCGGGGTGTGTCCCGCTAAGTTTATAATAATCTAATTCTAAGATAATTTTACAACAGATTCTTGGTTTTGTTTTTTTAAGGAATTTTTAGAGTTTGTTTTTTAGGTATCGGGTTTTAAGGTTTAGGGTTAAGTTTTAAGGTTGGGTGTTAGGTTTTAAGTTTTTTAGATCTTGGCATCGGGTTAAGTGGTTAGGTTTAGGCATAGGAGAAGAAATGGTTAGGGTTAGGATTTAGGATCAGGTCTAGGCATAGGGTTAAGTGGTTAAGTTTAGGCATAGGGAACAAATGGTTAGGGTTAGGATTAAGGTCATGTCTAGGCCTAGGTTTTAAATGGTTAGGGTTAGGTTTAGGATTTTAAGTGGTTAGGTTTAGGTGTAGAGTTCTGAATGGTTAGGGTTAGGATTTAGGATCAGGTCTAGGCATAGGGTTAAGTGGTTAAGTTTAGGCATAGGGAACAAATGGTTAGGGTTAGGATTAAGGTCATGTCTAGGCCTAGGTTTTAAATGGTTAGGGTTAGGTTTAGGATTTTAAGTGGTTAGGTTTAGGTGTAGAGTTCTGAATGGTTAGGGTTAGGATTTAGGATCAGGTCTAGGCATAGGGTTAAGTGGTTAAGTTTAGGCATAGGGAACAAATGGTTAGGGTTAGGATTAAGGTCATGTCTAGGCCTAGGTTTTTAAATGGTTAGGGTTAAGTTAGGAATTTTAAGTGGTTAGGTTTAGGTGTAGAGTTCTGAATGGTTAGGGTTAGGATTAGGATCAGGTCTAGGCATAGGGTAAAACTGGTTAAGTTTTTAGTTTTTTAGGATTTATCTGATTAGGTTTTAGGTGTAGAATTTGATTGGTTAGGTTTAAGTAGCTAGGGTTATATTTTTTAGGAGTAGATTCTAATTTAATTAAAAAATTTTTTTACATTTAGGTGATTTTGTTTTTTTAAAAAAAATTTTTTTAGAATTTTTTAAGTCAAATTCTATAAGTCATAATTTTAAGTAAAAATTCCTCTAAAGTTTTTTTAAAGAAAAGGGAATTATATTTTTTTCTTAGTGGTGTTCTATTCAGAGTCAAATGGTAAGTTGTCTTTGGTGGATCCGGAGGTGGTGAGAGGAGCTCTTAGGTCCCGTTGCATCCACGGCCTGGTCACTAAGCTGAACCAGGGGATGGAAATTGTTGGAGGAGAGTGACAATTTGAAGGAGTCCAATTTTGTTCTTTTTTTGGGGAAAAGTTTCTGATAAAACGTGTGTAGTGCAAAAATGTATCGTTGTATGGGTGAGGCTATACCTCATAGAAGACTGGGCAACGTTTAAGGTCTTGATGCCCTAGACCACCACACCCCACGTGCTGTCCTAGAGTCGGACCTGGGGGGGCCGCATACTTACCCCCTGCTCAGCACAGACTATTCGTTATCACCGCAAGGTATCCCTAGTCTGGCCAGTCAGGGTTGAGAATCGGGCTCCTTTTCTCTGAAAAGAGGTTTTTTTGTTTTTACAGGTTTTAGTTTTTACAGGGCTTGAATACCATGAGAAGCTCCCACAAAACAACCAGAATCAAGCATGACGAGCATGCGTTCCTAGTCATCATGAGGGTTTGGAGGAAACAAGGATTTTTTTCGCCAGAGCTCTGCCTCCTTGACTCTCCATAGCTTCCCACAGAGACAACCAGAACCAGCCATGACAAGCATTGCCTTTCTAGTTGCTCTGAGGGCTGGAAGAAATCAAGTTTTTTTCGCCAGAGCTCCGCCCACTTGACTCTTCCAGACACCCTGGATTCAAGCAAAAGAATACCATAAGAAGCTCCCACAAAACAACCAGAACCAGCCATGACAAGCATTGCCTTCCCAGTTATCATGAGGGTTAGGGTTAGGGTTAGGGTTAGGGTTAGGGTTAGGGTTAGGGTTAGGGTTAGGGTTAGGGTTAGGGTTAGGGTTAGGGTTAGGGTTAGGAGATTCCCATTCAAAGTCAATACGAAATGGAAGTCAACCCATATTCCAACCCAGATTTCTATCTGTAGTGATGAAAATGGAAGTTGGAATTAAATCGATTCCAGAATTAAATTCCAGCTCTAACCCTAACCACTAGATGGCAGTATAACACAACTTTTTAATTCCAATTCCAATTTCCGTTTTTTATTGAAAATTTCCCTTACTTCACATTTACAACTATGTATTCATGAAAATAAAAGGGTTGCCCTAAAGTGCTACATTTGTGCCTTCATTACATTTAAGTCCATATTTTTTATTGAAAATTGCCCTTACTTCACATTTACAACCATTTATTAATAAAAATAAAAGGGTTGCCCTAAAGTGCTACGTTTGTGCCTTCATTACATTGAAGTCCATATATGTGTGGGGGATGGGCACAATTTAGAATTTGACATCCCAAACACCGAGCTATGTCATTTCAACTACAAATCGAGTACAGCCGTGGGAATAAGTGAGTTTTGTAGCACTCTCACCAAGCTCCTCCTTGACCCTTCACCTTTGAAAAGGTCAAAGGTCAAATTTTAACTAAGTCGTAGGGCGACGAAATACACGTTTTCAGAAAGCTCAGAGGAAGGAGGTCTCAGGTGTACCTCTCCCTAACTTGAATAGTTTTTAATACTGACACTAGAGGGCGCAAAAGGTCCAAAATTCCTAATTTTTAAAGTCCTATATCATGGGAACACAAGCACTTAGAACATTGAGAAAATCAGCTTTGCAGAGCACTCTGGGCCATCTACAAAGGCAGTGGGGGCGAGATATAGCTGGGACGACATTTGGGACAAAACATGCTCCAAAAGTCTTCCAACTCCCATCACTGACTGCCCTCTCGTTGTTGACAACAGACCCCTGGACAGAAATCAAATAGGTCGTTCACAAACAACATGGCATGTTGGTAAAGATGAGAAAAATTTCAATGTGAAAATGTACAAATCAGGAAGATGGAATTATTGTTTTCTAGTCTCAGGGTTAGCGACAGGAAGCACCAAAATTTCACACATTGTACGTCTATGCAAGGACTATCGCATATCTGAATATCAGCTCAATTGGCGACGGTCAAAAAATCCTCTTCTGGTCAATAGCTCCTGAAATCCTTTTTGGCCCCTGGCATTGGGGTGGGGGATGGGCACAATTTAGAATTTGACATCCCAAACATCGAGCTATGTCATTTCAATTACAAATCGAGTACAGCCGTGGGAGTAAGTGAGTTTTGTAGCACTCTCACCAAGCTCCTCCATGACCCTTCACCTTTGAAAAGGTCAAAGGTCAAATTTTAACTAAGACGTAGGGCGACGAAATACAAGTTTTCAGAAAGCTCATAGGTAGGAGGTCCCTGGTGTACCTCTCCCTAACTTGAATAGTTTTTAATACTGACACTAGAGGGCGCAAAAGGTCAAAAATTCCTCATTTTTAAAGTCCTATATCATGGGAACACAAGCACTGAGAACATTGAGAAAATCAGCTTTGCAGAGCACTCTGGGCCATCTACAAAGGCAGTGGGGGCGAGATATAGCTGGGACGACATTTGGGACAAAACATGCTCCAAAAGTCTTCCAACTCCCATCACTGACTGCCCTCTCGTTGTTGACAACAGACCCCTGGACAGAAATCAAATAGGTCGTTCACAAACGACATGGCATGTTGGTAAAGATGAGAACAATTTCAATGTGAAAATGTACAAATCAGGAAGATGGAATTATTGTTTTCTATTCTCAGGGTTAGTGACAGGAAGCACCAAAATTTCACACTATGTGCGTCTATGCAAGGGCTATCGCAAATCTGAATATCAGCTCAATTGGCGACGGTCAAAAAATCCTCTCCTGGTCAATAGCTCCTGAAATCCTTTTTGGCCTCTGGCATTGGGGTGGGGGATGGGAAACGTAACTCATTGAAGTGCTCTATCTCCTCGATGGAAACAGTCAGGGGTGAGAAAATGACATGTTTGGAAAGCTCTCAGAGTGCTCTATCACATATGTGAATGCCACATAGGTGGCACTCTTCTGGAGCAAGGTCTTTAATGGAGAGAGATATAAGAAGGGGACCTGGACATTCTGAAAGGCCTCGACGAGACGAATGTGACAATGCCCCGAATGTCCTGCTTCATGTAGCATTGATGCTTACAGAACTCTACTTCCATATTTTCATCTATGATTGCTCTGAATAGATGGAAATGTGGAGGCAGGAAATTTTCACGCCTCCACATTTTAATCTATGCCAATGAGGCGACCTCCTGAAGTTCACCATCAATTTTGCAGGACTTCCTGTCGGTTTACATCCATCATATTTGACTCACTACTTCATGGGGATGCTGGCTTTTAGGTAACAGTGGTTGCTAGTCTCTAAGTGGTCATATGGTCGAGTAGAGCCCCGAAATGTCACTCGACTAGGCCTCGTTTGTAGACGACCTCTTGACCTGGAAGCTAAATTGCCTTAACTACTCAACCGTGAGGCTTTCGGACACAGGCCCAGTTGTTCCCGAAAGCTCTTGAAGAGCTCTATGACATATGTGAGAATCAGCCCTGTAAGTTATTGTTTTGGTCAAAAGTTCCAACAAGGCCCCAGACTCTCAGAGCCCATGAACACTCATACACCCTGACTCCCTCTTGGCAAACAAGGTGAATGGGGCCAACTCGGCCATACTTCATCTTAGAGCCTTGATCCAGGCAGGGACGGAAAGGTTTCATCGACCTGATTGGCCCAGTGTTGGAATCATAGCTGTGGCTCCTTCCTGTGCAGAGCTAGGGGGCAGCAAAAGTTTTTTTTTTCTGTTTGCTAAAGTCCTATATCTTCTCAATGGAAGCTGTCAAGGGTGAGAAAGAGACATGTTTAGAAAGGTCTCAGAGTGCTCTATCACATATGTGAATGCCACATAGGTTGCACTCTTCTGGAGCAAGGTCATTAATGGAGAGAGATATAAGAAGGGGACCTGGACATTCTGAAAGGCCTCGACGAGACGAATGTGACAATGCCCCGAATGTCCTGCTTCATGTAGCATTGATGCTTACAGAACTCTACTTCCATATTTTCATCTATGATTGCTCTGAATAGATGGAAACGTGGAGGAGGGAAAATTTCCCGCATCCACGTTTGAATCTATGCAAATGAGGCGACCTCCTGAAGTTCACCATCAATTTTGCAGCACTTCCTGTCAGTTTACGTCCATCATATTTGACTCACTACTTCATGAGGATGCTGGCTTTTAGGTAACAGTGGTTGCTAGTCTCTAAGTGGTCATATGGTCGAGCAGAGTCCCGAAATGTCACTCGACTAGGCCTCGTTTGTAGACGACCTCTTGACCTGGAAGCTAAATTGCCTTAACTACTCAACCGAGAGGCTTTCGGACACAGGCCCAGTTGTTCCCGAAAGCTCTCGAAGAGCTCTATGACATATGTGAGAATAAGCCCTGTAAGTTA
The DNA here is from genome assembly GCF_963576545.1 of Limanda limanda. Classification (NCBI taxonomy): domain Eukaryota; kingdom Metazoa; phylum Chordata; class Actinopteri; order Pleuronectiformes; family Pleuronectidae; genus Limanda; species Limanda limanda. The sequence continues at coordinate 84,274 of NC_083646.1, read as the reverse complement.
TTGTTTTGGTCAAAAGTTCCAACAAGGCCCCAGACTCTCAGAGCCCATGAACACTCATACACCCTGACTGCCTCTTGCCAAACAAGGTGAATGGGGCAAACTCGGCCATACTTCATCTTAGAGCCTTGATCCAGGCAGGGACGGAAAGGTCTCATCGACCTGATTGGCCCAGTGTTGGAATCATAGCTGTGGCTCCTTCCTGTGCAGAGCTAGGGGGCAGCAAAGTTATTTTTTTCTGTTTGCTAAAGTCCTATATCTTCTCAATGGAAGCTGTCAAGGGTAAGAAAGAGACATGTTTGGAAAGGTCTCAGAGTGCTCTATCACATATGTGAATGCCACATAGGTGGCACTCTTCTGGAGCAAGGTCTTTAATGGAGAGAGATATAAGAAGGGGACCTGGACATTCTGAAAGGCCTCGCCGAGAGGAATGTGACAATGCCCCGAATGTCCTGCTTCATGTAGCATTGATGCTTACAGAACTCTACTTCCATATTTTCATCTATGATTGCTCTGAATAGATGGAAACGTGGAGGAGGGAAAATTTCCCACATCCACGTTTTAATCTATGCAAATGAGGCGACCTCCTGAAGTTCACCATCAATTTTGCAGCACTTCCTGTCGGTTTACATCCATCATATTTGACTCACTACTTCATGGGGATGCTGGCTTTTAGGTAACAGTGGTTGCTAGTCTCTAAGTGGTCATATGGTCGAGTAGAGCCCCGAAATGTAACTCGACTAGGCCTCGTTTGTAGACGACCTCTTGACCTGGAAGCTAAATTGCCTTAACTACTCAACCGAGAGGCTTTCGGACACAGGCCCAGTTGTTCCCGAAAGCTCTCGAAGAGCTCTATGACATATGTGAGAATCAGCCCTGTAAGTTATTGTTTTGGTCAAAAGTTCCAACAAGGCCCCAGACTCTCAGAGCCCATGAACACTCATACACCCTGACTCCCTCTTGCCAAACAAGGTGAATGGGGCCAACTCGGCCATACTTCATCTTAGAGCCTTGATGCAGGCAGGGATGGAAAGGTCTCATCGACCTGATTGGCCCAGTGTTGGAATCATAGCTGTGGCTCCTTCCTGTGCAGAGCTAGGGGGCAGCAAAGTTATTTTTTTCTGTTTGCTAAAGTCCTATATCTTCTCAATGGAAGCTGTCAAGGGTAAGAAAGAGACATGTTTGGAAAGGTCTCAGAGTGCTCTATCACATATGTGAATGCCACATAGGTGGCACTCTTCTGGAGCAAGGTCTTTAATGGAGAGAGATATAAGAAGGGGACCTGGACATTCTGAAAGGCCTCGACGAGACGAATGTGACAATGCCCCGAATGTCCTGCTTCATGTAGCATTGATGCTTACAGAACTCTACTTCCATATTTTCATCTATGATTGCTCTGAATAGATGGAAATGTGGAGGCGGGAAATTTTCATGCCTCCACATTTTAATCTATGCCAATGAGGCGACCTCCTGAAGTTCACCATCAATTTTGCAGCACTTCCTGTCGGTTTACATCCATCATATTTTACTCACTACTTCATGGGGATGCTGGCTTTTAGGTAACAGTGGTTGCTAGTCTCTAAGTGGTCATATGGTCGAGTAGAGCCCGGAAATGTCACTCGACTAGGCCTCGTTTGTAGACGACCTCTCGACCTGGAAGCTAAATTGCCTTAACTCCTCAACCGAGAGGCTTTCGGACACAGGCCTAGTTGTTCCCGAAAGCTCTCGAAGAGCTCTATGACATATGTGAGAATCAGCCCTGTAAGTTATTGTTTTGGTCAAAAGTTCCAACAAGGCCCCAGACTCTCAGAGCCCATGAACACTCATACACCCTGACTCCCTCTTGCCAAACAAGGTGAATGGGGCCAACTCGGCCATACTTCATCTTAGAGCCTTGATCCAGGCAGGGACGGAAAGGTCTCATCGACCTGATTGGCCCAGTGTTGGAATCATAGCTGTGGCTCCTTCCTGTGCAGAGCTAGGGGGCAGCAAAGTTATTTTTTTCTGTTTGCTAAAGTCCTATATCTTCTCAATGGAAGCTGTCAAGGGTAAGAAAGAGACATGTTTGGAAAGGTCTCAGAGTGCTCTATCACATATGTGAATGCCACATAGGTGGCACTCTTCTGGAGCAAGGTCTTTAATGGAGAGAGATATAAGAAGGGGACCTGGACATTCTGAAAGGCCTCGCCGAGAGGAATGTGACAATGCCCCGAATGTCCTGCTTCATGTAGCATTGATGCTTAAAGAACTCTACTTCCATATTTTCATCTATGATTGCTCTGAATAGATGGAAACGTGGAGGAGGGAAAATTTCCCACATCCACGTTTTAATCTATGCAAATGAGGCGACCTCCTGAAGTTCACCATCAATTTTGCAGCACTTCCTGTCGGTTTACATCCATCATATTTGACTCACTACTTCATGGGGATGCTGGCTTTTAGGTAACAGTGGTTGCTAGTCTCTAAGTGGTCATATGGTCGAGTAGAGCCCCGAAATGTAACTCGACTAGGCCTCGTTTGTAGACGACCTCTTGACCTGGAAGCTAAATTGCCTTAACTACTCAACCGAGAGGCTTTCGGACACAGGCCCAGTTGTTCCCGAAAGCTCTCGAAGAGCTCTATGACATATGTGAGAATCAGCCCTGTAAGTTATTGTTTTGGTCAAAAGTTCCAACAAGGCCCCAGACTCTCAGAGCCCATGAACACTCATACACCCTGACTCCCTCTTGCCAAACAAGGTGAATGGGGCCAACTCGGCCATACTTCATCTTAGAGCCTTGATGCAGGCAGGGATGGAAAGGTCTCATCGACCTGATTGGCCCAGTGTTGGAATCATAGCTGTGGCTCCTTCCTGTGCAGAGCTAGGGGGCAGCAAAGTTATTTTTTTCTGTTTGCTAAAGTCCTATATCTTCTCAATGGAAGCTGTCAAGGGTAAGAAAGAGACATGTTTGGAAAGGTCTCAGAGTGCTCTATCACATATGTGAATGCCACATAGGTGGCACTCTTCTGGAGCAAGGTCTTTAATGGAGAGAGATATAACAAGGGGACCTGGACATTCTGAAAGGCCTCGACGAGACGAATGTGACAATGCCCCGAATGTCCTGCTTCATGTAGCATTGATGCTTACAGAACTCTACTTCCATATTTTCATCTATGATTGCTCTGAATAGATGGAAATGTGGAGGCGGGAAATTTTCATGCCTCCACATTTTAATCTATGCCAATGAGGCGACCTCCTGAAGTTCACCATCAATTTTGCAGCACTTCCTGTCGGTTTACATCCATCATATTTTACTCACTACTTCATGGGGATGCTGGCTTTTAGGTAACAGTGGTTGCTAGTCTCTAAGTGGTCATATGGTCGAGTAGAGCCCGGAAATGTCACTCGACTAGGCCTCGTTTGTAGACGACCTCTCGACCTGGAAGCTAAATTGCCTTAACTCCTCAACCGAGAGGCTTTCGGACACAGGCCTAGTTGTTCCCGAAAGCTCTCGAAGAGCTCTATGACATATGTGAGAATCAGCCCTGTAAGTTATTGTTTTGGTCAAAAGTTCCAACAAGGCCCCAGACTCTCAGAGCCCATGAACACTCATACACCCTGACTCCCTCTTGCCAAACAAGGTGAATGGGGCCAACTCGGCCATACTTCATCTTAGAGCCTTGATCCAGGCAGGGACGGAAAGGTCTCATCGACCTGATTGGCCCAGTGTTGGAATCATAGCTGTGGCTCCTTCCTGTGCAGAGCTAGGGGGCAGCAAAGTTATTTTTTTCTGTTTGCTAAAGTCCTATATCTTCTCAATGGAAGCTGTCAAGGGTAAGAAAGAGACATGTTTGGAAAGGTCTCAGAGTGCTCTATCACATATGTGAATGCCACATAGGTGGCACTCTTCTGGAGCAAGGTCTTTAATGGAGAGAGATATAAGAAGGGGACCTGGACATTCTGAAAGGCCTCGCCGAGAGGAATGTGACAATGTCCCGAATGTCCTGCTTCATGTAGCATTGATGCTTACAGAACTCTACTTCCATATTTTCATCTATGATTGCTCTGAATAGATGGAAACGTGGAGGAGGGAAAATTTCCCACATCCACGTTTTAATCTATGCAAATGAGGCGACCTCCTGAAGTTCACCATCAATTTTGCAGCACTTCCTGTCGGTTTACATCCATCATATTTGACTCACTACTTCATGGGGATGCTGGCTTTTAGGTAACAGTGGTTGCTAGTCTCTAAGTGGTCATATGGTCGAGTAGAGCCCCGAAATGTAACTCGACTAGGCCTCGTTTGTAGACGACCTCTTGACCTGGAAGCTAAATTGCCTTAACTACTCAACCGAGAGGCTTTCGGACACAGGCCCAGTTGTTCCCGAAAGCTCTCGAAGAGCTCTATGACATATGTGAGAATCAGCCCTGTAAGTTATTGTTTTGGTCAAAAGTTCCAACAAGGCCCCAGACTCTCAGAGCCCATGAACACTCATACACCCTGACTCCCTCTTGCCAAACAAGGTGAATGGGGCCAACTCGGCCATACTTCATCTTAGAGCCTTGATGCAGGCAGGGATGGAAAGGTCTCATCGACCTGATTGGCCCAGTGTTGGAATCATAGCTGTGGCTCCTTCCTGTGCAGAGCTAGGGGGCAGCAAAGTTATTTTTTTCTGTTTGCTAAAGTCCTATATCTTCTCAATGGAAGCTGTCAAGGGTAAGAAAGAGACATGTTTGGAAAGGTCTCAGAGTGCTCTATCACATATGTGAATGCCACATAGGTGGCACTCTTCTGGAGCAAGGTCTTTAATGGAGAGAGATATAAGAAGGGGACCTGGACATTCTGAAAGGCCTCGACGAGACGAATGTGACAATGCCCCGAATGTCCTGCTTCATGTAGCATTGATGCTTACAGAACTCTACTTCCATATTTTCATCTATGATTGCTCTGAATAGATGGAAATGTGGAGGCGGGAAATTTTCATGCCTCCACATTTTAATCTATGCCAATGAGGCGACCTCCTGAAGTTCACCATCAATTTTGCAGCACTTCCTGTCGGTTTACATCCATCATATTTTACTCACTACTTCATGGGGATGCTGGCTTTTAGGTAACAGTGGTTGCTAGTCTCTAAGTGGTCATATGGTCGAGTAGAGCCCGGAAATGTCACTCGACTAGGCCTCGTTTGTAGACGACCTCTCGACCTGGAAGCTAAATTGCCTTAACTCCTCAACCGAGAGGCTTTCGGACACAGGCCTAGTTGTTCCCGAAAGCTCTCGAAGAGCTCTATGACATATGTGAGAATCAGCCCTGTAAGTTATTGTTTTGGTCAAAAGTTCCAACAAGGCCCCAGACTCTCAGAGCCCATGAACACTCATACACCCTGACTCCCTCTTGCCAAACAAGGTGAATGGGGCCAACTCGGCCATACTTCATCTTAGAGCCTTGATCCAGGCAGGGACGGAAAGGTCTCATCGACCTGATTGGCCCAGTGTTGGAATCATAGCTGTGGCTCCTTCCTGTGCAGAGCTAGGGGGCAGCAAAGTTATTTTTTTCTGTTTGCTAAAGTCCTATATCTTCTCAATGGAAGCTGTCAAGGGTAAGAAAGAGACATGTTTGGAAAGGTCTCAGAGTGCTCTATCACATATGTGAATGCCACATAGGTGGCACTCTTCTGGAGCAAGGTCTTTAATGGAGAGAGATATAAGAAGGGGACCTGGACATTCTGAAAGGCCTCGCCGAGAGGAATGTGACAATGCCCCGAATGTCCTGCTTCATGTAGCATTGATGCTTAAAGAACTCTACTTCCATATTTTCATCTATGATTGCTCTGAATAGATGGAAACGTGGAGGAGGGAAAATTTCCCACATCCACGTTTTAATCTATGCAAATGAGGCGACCTCCTGAAGTTCACCATCAATTTTGCAGCACTTCCTGTCGGTTTACATCCATCATATTTGACTCACTACTTCATGGGGATGCTGGCTTTTAGGTAACAGTGGTTGCTAGTCTCTAAGTGGTCATATGGTCGAGTAGAGCCCCGAAATGTCACTCGACTAGGCCTCGTTTGTAGACGACCTCTCGACCTGGAAGCTAAATTGCCTTAACTCCTCAACCGAGAGGCTTTCGGACACAGGCCTAGTTGTTCCCGAAAGCTCTCGAAGAGCTCTATGACATATGTGAGAATCAGCCCTGTAAGTTATTGTTTTGGTCAAAAGTTCCAACAAGGCCCCAGACTCTCAGAGCCCATGAACACTCATACACCCTGACTCCCTCTTGCCAAACAAGGTGAATGGGGCCAACTCGGCCATACTTCATCTTAGAGCCTTGATCCAGGCAGGGACGGAAAGGTCTCATCGACCTGATTGGCCCAGTGTTGGAATCATAGCTGTGGCTCCTTCCTGTGCAGAGCTAGGGGGCAGCAAAGTTATTTTTTTCTGTTTGCTAAAGTCCTATATCTTCTCAATGGAAGCTGTCAAGGGTAAGAAAGAGACATGTTTGGAAAGGTCTCAGAGTGCTCTATCACATATGTGAATGCCACATAGGTGGCACTCTTCTGGAGCAAGGTCTTTAATGGAGAGAGATATAAGAAGGGGACCTGGACATTCTGAAAGGCCTCGACGAGACGAATGTGACAATGCCCCGAATGTCCTGCTTAATGTAGCATTGATGCTTACAGAACTCTACTTCCATATTTTCATCTATGATTGCTCTGAATAGATGGAAATGTGGAGGCGGGAAATTTTCACGCCTCCACATTTTAATCTATGCCAATGAGGCGACCTCCTGAAGTTCACCATCAATTTTGCAGCACTTCCTGTCGGTTTACATCCATCATATTTGACTCAGTACTTCATGGGGATGCTGGCTTTTAGGTAACAGTGGTTGCTAGTCTCTAAGTGGTCATATGGTCGAGTAGAGCCCCGAAATGTCACTCGACTAGGCCTCGTTTGTAGACGACCTCTCGACCTGGAAGCTAAATTGCCTTAACTCCTCAACCGAGAGGCTTTCGGACACAGGCCTAGTTGTTCCCGAAAGCTCTCGAAGAGCTCTATGACATATGTGAGAATCAGCCCTGTAAGTTATTGTTTTGGTCAAAAGTTCCAACAAGGCCCCAGACTCTCAGAGCCCATGAACACTCATACACCCTGACTCCCTCTTGCCAAACAAGGTGAATGGGGCCAACTCGGCCATACTTCATCTTAGAGCCTTGATCCAGGCAGGGACGGAAAGGTCTCATCGACCTGATTGGCCCAGTGTTGGAATCATAGCTGTGGCTCCTTCCTGTGCAGAGCTAGGGGGCAGCAAAGTTATTTTTTTCTGTTTGCTAAAGTCCTATATCTTCTCAATGGAAGCTGTCAAGGGTAAGAAAGAGACATGTTTGGAAAGGTCTCAGAGTGCTCTATCACATATGTGAATGCCACATAGGTGGCACTCTTCTGGAGCAAGGTCTTTAATGGAGAGAGATATAAGAAGGGGACCTGGACATTCTGAAAGGCCTCGACGAGACGAATGTGACAATGCCCCGAATGTCCTGCTTAATGTAGCATTGATGCTTACAGAACTCTACTTCCATATTTTCATCTATGATTGCTCTGAATAGATGGAAATGTGGAGGCGGGAAATTTTCACGCCTCCACATTTTAATCTATGCCAATGAGGCGACCTCCTGAAGTTCACCATCAATTTTGCAGCACTTCCTGTCGGTTTACATCCATCATATTTGACTCAGTACTTCATGGGGATGCTGGCTTTTAGGTAACAGTGGTTGCTAGTCTCTAAGTGGTCATATGGTCGAGTAGAGCCCCGAAATGTCACTCGACTAGGCCTCGTTTGTAGACGACCTCTCGACCTGGAAGCTAAATTGCCTTAACTCCTCAACCGAGAGGCTTTCGGACACAGGCCTAGTTGTTCCCGAAAGCTCTCGAAGAGCTCTATGACATATGTGAGAATCAGCCCTGTAAGTTATTGTTTTGGTCAAAAGTTCCAACAAGGCCCCAGACTCTCAGAGCCCATGAACACTCATACACCCTGACTCCCTCTTGCCAAACAAGGTGAATGGGGCCAACTCGGCCATACTTCATCTTAGAGCCTTGATCCAGGCAGGGACGGAAAGGTCTCATCGACCTGATTGGCCCAGTGTTGGAATCATAGCTGTGGCTCCTTCCTGTGCAGAGCTAGGGGGCAGCAAAGTTATTTTTTTCTGTTTGCTAAAGTCCTATATCTTCTCAATGGAAGCTGTCAAGGGTAAGAAAGAGACATGTTTGGAAAGGTCTCAGAGTGCTCTATCACATATGTGAATGCCACATAGGTGGCACTCTTCTGGAGCAAGGTCTTTAATGGAGAGAGATATATGAAGGGGACCTGGACATTCTGAAAGGCCTCGACGAGACGAATGTGACAATGCCCCGAATGTCCTGCTTCATGTAGCATTGATGCTTACAGAACTCTACTTCCATATTTTCATCTATGATTGCTCTGAATAGATGGAAATGTGGAGGCGTGAAATTTTCACGCCTCCACATTTTAATCTATGCCAATGAGGCGACCTCCTGAAGTTCACCATCAATTTTGCAGCACTTCCTGTCGGTTTACATCCATCATATTTGACTCAGTACTTCATGGGGATGCTGGCTTTTAGGTAACAGTGGTTGCTAGTCTCTAAGTGGTCATATGGTCGAGTAGAGCCCCGAAATGTCACTCGACTAGGCCTCGTTTGTAGACGACCTCTCGACCTGGAAGCTAAATTGCCTTAACTCCTCAACCGAGAGGCTTTCGGACACAGGCCTAGTTGTTCCCGAAAGCTCTCGAAGAGCTCTATGACATATGTGAGAATCAGCCATGTAAGTTATTGTTTTGGTCAAAAGTTCCAACAAGGCCCCAGACTCTCAGAGCCCATGAACACTCATACACCCTGACTCCCTCTTGACAAACAAGGTGAATAGGGCAAACTCGGCCATACTTCATCTTAGAGCCTTGATCCAGGCAGGGACGGAAAGGTTTCATCGACCTGATTGGCCCAGTGTTGGAATCATAGCTGTGGTTCCTTCCTGTGCAGAGCTAGGGTCAGCATGGCAGCATTAGCAGCTAGGTAAGTTTGCTCTGTAATTTCTTGATTTTTGTTAGACACAAAGTGCTGATACCTGACTGATTTTGCTCTATTTCAGTGTGTAACATATTAATATCACCTTAGGTGTTGTTTCCTCATGCACTTTTGATTGTTTGAAAAGTTGATTTATATCACATGGTGAGCACATGGTCGGTTAAAATGACATATATGTAAATATGGAATTTGTCCATCGTAATTCCAAATTTCGTAGATGAAAACTTGCACTTCCTTTCCCCACAGGAAGTAACACAAGAGTAGCATTGGTAGCATTAGCAGCTTGGTAAGTTTGCTCTGTAATTTCTTGATTTTTGTTAGACACAAAGTGCTGATACCTGACTGATTTTGCTCTATTTCAGTGTGTAACATATTAATATCACCTTAGGTGTTGTTTTCTCATGCACTTTTGATTGTTTGAAAAGTTGATTTATATCACATGGTCAGCACATGGTCGGTTAAAATGACATATATGTAAATATGGAATTTGTCCATCGTAATTCCAAATTTCGTAGATGAAAACTTGCACTTCCTTTCCCCACAGGAATAGCATGGCAGCATTAGCAGGAATAGCATGGCAGCATTAGCAGCTTGGTAAGTTTGCTCTGTAATTTCTTGATTTTTGTTAGACACAAAGTGCTGATGCCTGACTGCTTTTGCTCTATTTCAGTGTGTAGCATATCAATATCACCTTAGGTGTTGTTTTCTCATGCCCTTTTGATTGTTTGAAAAGTTGATTTATATCACATGTGAGCACATGGTCGGTTAAAATGACATATATGTAAATATGGAATTTGTCCATCGTAATTCCAAATTTCGTAGATGAAAACTTGCACTTCCTTTCCCCACAGGAAGTAACACAAGAGTAGCATTGGTAGCATTAGCAGCTTGGTAAGTTTGCTCTGTAATTTCTTGATTTTTGTTAGACACAAAGTGCTGATACCTGACTGATTTTGCTCTATTTCAGTGTGTAACATATTAATATCACCTTAGGTGTTGTTTTCTCATGCACTTTTGATTGTTTGAAAAGTTGATTTATATCACATGGTCAGCACATGGTCGGTTAAAATGACATATATGTAAATATGGAATTTGTCCATCGTAATTCCAAATTTCGTAGATGAAAACTTGCACTTCCTTTCCCCACAGGAATAGCATGGCAGCATTAGCAGGAATAGCATGGCAGCATTAGCAGCTTGGTAAGTTTGCTCTGTAATTTCTTGATTTTTGTTAGACACAAAGTGCTGATACCTGACTGCTTTGGCTCTATTTCAGTGTGTAGCATATCAATATCACCTTAGGTGTTGTTTTCTCATGCCCTTTTGATTGTTTGAAAAGTTGATTTATATCACATGTGAGCACATGGTCGGTTAAAATGACATATATGTAAATATGGAATTTGTCCATCGTAATTCCAAATTTCGTAGATGAAAACTTGCACTTCCTTTCCCCACAGGAAGTAACACAAGAGTAGCATTGGTAGCATTAGCAGCTTGGTAAGTTTGCTCTGTAATTTCTTGATTTTTGTTAGACACAAAGTGCTGATACCTGACTGATTTTGCTCTATTTCAGTGTGTAACATATTAATATCACCTTAGGTGTTGTTTTCTCATGCACTTTTGATTGTTTGAAAAGTTGATTTATATCACATGGTCAGCACATGGTCGGTTAAAATGACATATATGTAAATATGGAATTTGTCCATCGTAATTCCAAATTTCGTAGATGAAAACTTGCACTTCCTTTCCCCACAGGAATAGCATGGCAGCATTAGCAGGAATAGCATGGCAGCATTAGCAGCTTGGTAAGTTTGCTCTGTAATTTCTTGATTTTTGTTAGACACAAAGTGCTGATGCCTGACTGCTTTTGCTCTATTTCAGTGTGTAGCATATCAATATCACCTTAGGTGTTGTTTTCTCATGCACTTTTGATTGTTTGAAAAGTTGATTTATATCACATGTGAGCACATGGTCGGTTAAAATGACGTATATGTAAATATGGAATTTGTCCATCGTAATTCCAAATTTCGTAGATGAAAACTTGCACTTCCTTTCCCCACAGGAAGTAACACAAGAGTAGCATTGGTAGCATTAGCAGCTTGGTAAGTTTGCTCTGTAATTTCTTGATTTTTGTTAGACACAAAGTGCTGATACCTGACTGATTTTGCCCTATTTCAGTGTGTAACATATTAATATCACCTTAGGTGTTGTTTTCTCATGCACTTTTGATTGTTTGAAAAGTTGATTTATATCACATGGTCAGCATATGGTTAGGGTTAGGTTTAGGTAAAATTACATATATGGAAACATGGAAGTTTTTCGATTTTAACTTCCAAATTATAATTCATGCCATTTAGAAGAAACTTGGAAGTGGAGGAGCAACAGCAGCAGTAGCAGCATGGTAAGTGTGCTCTGTAATCTTTTTTCAGACGCAGTGTGTTGAAACTTCATCATGCATTATCCTAACCTGTTCAAATGCTTATGTCACAGCGCCACCTACTGGAAACAGGAAGTCATTCTTTTTTTTTCTTTTTAACATTTTTTTCCTTTTCATCTACAGGCCACAAAATTGTGTGGGTTGTGTTTCAGGAGCTACAATAATTTAAAGCAGCACCTGAATGTTTCCCACACAGTTCCTAATAAAGAGGAATTTCGTCTGTTGATGAAATTTGGGAATGCTAGGTAAGAACATACAGAACATATATTCATATGAAAACAAATATTTTTCTTGTCCATATGTCTTCCCCATTTATTCAATATTCCCTATTCTAGGACAACGGAACGCTTAGACTGCCCTGTGTGTGACAGGGGTTCATTCGTACGCCTGGACAAGCATCTGCAGGACACACATTTCTTAAATCCAGAGGTAAGTGCAAATGCACAATAATTCTTGCAAATGTAATCTTTAGTCACGATAAGAATTATTTTTGTGTCAAAATATGTCACTTTATATCAATAGGAAAGAGAGCCTCTGCTAAAGGATGCCAAGAGGACGTGCATTAGAAAGGAGTTTGCTGCTCTCCGCCTTACTGACCCTCAAAGTCCGATGGTATCATGTTTGGACATGCATGATAACTCTAATGGTAATTTTACACTATCATGTATTAATGTGTTTGTGAAAGGTTGAATGTACAGTAAACAGGTCCTTGACATGCCTTTTCCAATTCATTACAGACGAAATTTATGAGAGAATGTCCATTTGGGAAGACGATATGCCCCATGAGGAAGGGCAGCCGCTCAACCTGGCCCTGAGTCCAGATTCAGTGCATGGTCAACCTGAAATTGGTCTTCCTGTTTTATCATCTACCCCCCAAAAAAATCCACATCTCAGCCCTGGTGGCCAGAAAACCTCCTCCGATGGCCAAATACCCTGCTCCAGTGTCCACACATCCCCCAACAGTGTCCACACATCCTCCTCTGATGTCCCCACATCCTCCTCCGATGTCCCCACATCCTCCTCCGGTGTCCATACAACCTCCTCCAGTGGGCTTGGTCATAGCCATCCTCTGCCTTCCTCACCTGTTATGCAGAACCAAGATAACTCCAGTCAGTCTTATAACACCGATATTACAAGTCCACTTCCGAATCAACGCAAATGCAACTGCAAATGTGAAAACGTTGCAGTGAGATTGCAGGAGCTTGAAAATAGGGTAAACAGACTTGTGAGAGCCCAACCCTCGGCGCCCTCTACACCCAAGACACCCAGAGGCATACCGTCAAAACTAACTACCTCAGCCCAAAAATATGAACATGTGACAAAGTCGAACAAGTCAGAACATTTATTTCGTGAGTTTTCATTTCCTGTTTCCCTTTTCTCGTCTACAATTTTCATGGTTACATCTATAAAAAAACAACATGTATTGAATTACACAGCAATGTGGAAGCCATAGATTAGAATTTGAAATATATGGCTTCCACGTTGCTATGTAATGTAATAGATGTTGTTTTTTTTAAATTTGGTAAATATAATAAAATATATATATACAATTTTTAATCCACAAACATTTTCTGTTTGTTTCATGACAGATAAGATCATTGATGACTACAGGAAGTTTCGACTGGGTTCACGGACAGGAATAAAAGATAAGGATAATGCCAGGCAGGCAGCGAGTCATGCACTCCGTTTTTGTCTCCATATGGCTACTGGGCTACCTCCAAAAATGGTCTCAATGGATATGAAGTTCCTTCTCCAGATTGACAAATTGCGCATGTAAGTGTGTTTTTTGGTTAGAATAAATAGAGATAAAATCTCTCTCTCTCTCTCTCTCTCTCTCTCTCTCTCTCTCTCTCTCTCTCTCTCTCTCTCTCTCTCTCTCTCTCTCTCTCTCTCTCTCTCTCTCTCTCTCTCGATATGTATATATATATATACATTTATTGTTATGAATTTGAAATTATAATGTGATGTTTTTTAGTAGATGAAAAATTGGAATTTGGATTTGGAATCAGGTGGTGGGAACTAGAGGTGAGATTTCATTACTTGTACCTACCTTTTTTTGTAGGTGGCCACTATACCTCACCGAAAAGGGTTACCTCCCAACTACTGTAAGAAACATGATGACAAATGTCACCCTGTTCATCAGGCACATGAAGTGCTCATTCCAGGCGGTCAGCAAAGTCAGATCTTCTGACTTCGACAAACTCCTCTATGAGCTTAAGATGCTTCAGATGAATGTGCACAAGCACGTGGTTGTCCACCGTCAGAAGGTGATGAAAAAGAAGACAGGTAATGTTTGCTTTCTTTATTGTGTTATTGTTGTGTGTATATTCTGTCATCTAAAAAATAGGAATTTGGAACCTCAGAAATGAGTGGTATATGTGACACTCTTTTCACAGTTCAACTGCTTGAGGCGACAAAGGAAGTGACATTTATGAAGGTCGCCAAAAAGAAAATTCCTGAGTTGCTTCGTAAGTACAATTCAGTACATATTTACTCATGACAGGAGATTTGGAGATGGAGAGAGGAGAATTGACATAAACCTGACTTGACTAAACTAAATATATCTGTGTTATTTATTGTAGAATTCTTACCTGCTGATGGAAATTATGGTAAGGACCATTGTCATCTCATGGGCTACCTCATGGGCTATCTGAGCATCCTTACAGGACATCGCGCCGTCGTCTTTACCAACATGACCCATGATCAGGTGATGTCAGCAGACTGCTGGGGTGGTGGCAAGAAGTATAGGGTTATGGTAAGTATTTAAACTATTTGTTGGAAGAGATAGCAAACGTTTTATTAGTATTTTTCTATTTCAGTTTAAGTCTACCTATCCACAGAAATAAGCTAATTTTCTGCATGTTTTCCCTAGGTGGATGACCACAAAACTATGAGCTCATTCGGGCAAGCTGCGGTGTGCCTAAACAAGATGGAATTTGAGTGGCTGAAAAAAGTTGCCTTCGGTAACTGCTGCCTTGGTGCGGAGGACAACAAATATGTTTTCCATACAATATTAGGCAGGTATATCGTGAAGCCGTCACTCTTCCTCCATATGGCTTGGGTGAATGCTGGACTGACGGGGCCAGTCAACTTTGGCCAGATCCGGAGCAGTGTCTCTACGCAGGTAGGTACTCAGGAAAGTGATATGTGTTAGGAGTGCCTGAAGTATAGCCAAGTATTTCACAATTTTCATCGATAATTTCCAGATTTCCATCTGTTTGATCTGAATCTGTATGTCGTAGGTGGGAATTTGGAAGACTTTCAGATTATGTTACACATGTTTCTTCATTTGGGTTCACAGGCCAAGAATCACCTCACTGAGAAGGAGAGGAAGGAGGTGGCTCATGCGATGTGCCATGACCCCACTACAGCAGAAAAATTCTATGTAGCTCTGCCAGACAAAGAAATGGCATACCAAACCAGAAAACTGAGGATGAAAGCCCTCAAGGAGGCTTTTGCTAAATCCTCGCAAGTTAACAATGACACTGATGACTCCTCATCCTTACCAGATGACAAATCTGAGGATACACCGGAGACAAGCTCAGATGATGAGGAAGTCATCTTTGATGACGCACCTGAGTCAAGCTCATCATTGTCCTCTGACGAGAAGTTGACATTGGTGAATAGAAGAAACAAGAGGCTTCATGGGATTTCTGAACCTATGGACGAATCATCAGATGATGAGCCCCCAGAGGATGAGCCCCCATCTTTTCCAGCTCCTTCAAGTCAAAAGTCCATGAAGAAGTTGGACTTTTCAACTGACTCTTCAGTCCAAAAAAGGATGTCACATCTCGTGGTAGTTTCACCTTCCAAGTGTTTTGTGAGGGTGGAACGGATGAAGAGGTCTTTTGAAAACTTCTATTTATACAAAAGAAAGGCAAAATTCAGAAGGTTGGAGGAAGGAGGAAAAGCACAAAAGTTGAAATCAACTTTTAAGAAGAGTCGTCTTCCACCCCTAGGAGGAAGAGAGGAGATTCTGGAAACCCCAGTTGAAGAGGGAGTAGGAAGGGGAGAGATTCTGGAAGCCCTGGTTGAAGAGACTCCTCTTCCACCCAGAGGAGGGGGGGAGGAAATTCCAGAAACCCTGGTTGAAGAGGAAGAAGGAAGGGGGCAGATTGTGAAAACCCTGGTTGAAGAGACTCCTCTTCCACCCAGAGGAGTGGAGGAGGAGATTCCAGAAACCCCGGTTGAAGAGAGAGGAGGAGAGGAGGAGATGCCAGAGACCCTGTTTGAAGAGGAAGTAGGAAGGGGGGAGATTCTGGAAGCTCAGGTTGAAGAGACTCCTCTTCCAACAGGAGGAGGGGGGGAGGAAATTCCAGAAACCCCGGTTGAAGAGGAAGTAGGAAGGGGGCAGATTGTGAAAACCCTGGTTGAAGAGACTCCTCTTCCACCCAGAGGAGTGGAGGAGGAGATTCCAGAAACCCCGGTTGAAGAGGGAGGAGGAGAGGAGGAGATGCCAGAGACCCCGTTTGAAGAGGAAGTAGACTGGTGGGCGATTATGGAAGTTCAGCTGGAAGAGATTCCTCTTCCACCAGGAGGAGAGGAGGAGATTCCAGAGACCCCAGTTGAAGACATGCCTGAAACCCTAGTCATCAACTCCTGTGCAGTTGAAGATTCGGGAAACCCAAATTGAAGAGGTCACTGAAACCCCTGTTTTATAGTTCTTTGTTGTAGTCAAG
Organism: Limanda limanda; assembly: GCF_963576545.1. Lineage (NCBI taxonomy): Eukaryota > Metazoa > Chordata > Actinopteri > Pleuronectiformes > Pleuronectidae > Limanda > Limanda limanda. The sequence goes on along the minus strand of NC_083646.1, from coordinate 68,077 downwards.
TAATCAAGTTTGAGAAAATATTATGATTATGTTGAAAAAAAATTGTCAATTATGTTCCAAAAAGACATTATTCATGTATGACCTTTTCAGGTAACCAGCTATGAGTCAATTTTTTAAATTTTTTTTTTTATGAAAGGCATGAAGCAATGTCACCTTGTTTAAGTATGTATATTTTGTTAATTTATTGGATATTTATATCTAGACTTTTATAGACATATTTTTCATTTAAAATCCCTACAGCTGTAAGTTCAAGAAGTGTCAGATAAAAAAAAGAATTTCCTAAAAACTTTGAGTATGCTGATGTTTTTTCATTTTGATTATGTTGAAAAAAAATTGTCAATTATGTTCCAAAAAGACATTATTCATGTATGACCTTTTCAGGTAACCAGCTGTGAGTCAAGTTTTTTAATTTTTTTTTATGAAAGGCATGAAGCAATGTCACCTTGTTTAAGTATGTATATTTTGTTAATTTATTGGATATTTATATGTAGACTTTTATAGATATATTTTTCATTTCAAATGCCTACAGCTGTAAGTTCAAGAAATATGTCAGATAAATAAAAAGAATTTCCTAAAAACTTTGAGTATGCTGTCGTTCATTTTTTTCAAATTATCTTTAATTTTTCAATTTTCATCTTGAAAGTTCCTATCTCTAATAGATGGAAATATGGAAGTCTATGAATGACTTCCATATTTTCATCTATGGCTTCCATATTTCAATCTATGACATGTTATTCTTATAGATTGAAATATGGAAGCTGTAGATGAGAATTGGGAATGTGGATTCTTATCTATGGCTTCCAGATTTCCATCTATTATTAATCAGATGTAGATTAAAATTTAGAATTTGTGTCTCTTTTGTGCACTTCAAAGACTCAAGAACTGAAACATTGTGCATTTTGTCAATTAACATTTATTCTAACAAATACCAGACATAATCCAAGATAATTTTTTTTGTCTTACTAACAACAATTTGAAACAACATATCAAATCTTGCAAAAAAACCCTCAACAGAATAGAGATGAGTGGAGTAGTAAAGAGTATGCATCCATTAAATGATCCTCATCATCAGGCAGAGTTAGGACTCCCCGCTTCATTCACAACAAGACACCCATCGTCATCGTCGTCGTTTTTACATCAACCTTTTTTAGGTGGGCAGGTCGAACCATTTAAAATCAACACCATAAACCACGTATAGATTGCAAAAGCAAAAGTTATAAACAGACCAAAAAAGACCAAAAGATGGGTTGTGCGCACCAAGAGGTATTCGGGCCATTCCCGCATCAACCTGAGGGTCGCATCAAACAGGGAAACCAGCAGGTTCCTTCGGTTGTCCTCTGACTCTTCCGGGATGACCACGGGATTCTCCTCAGGCTGGAGTCCCGACGGGCACCCATGGTTCTCTTCGGACTGGAGTTCTAGCATAGGCATCGGTATCTCCTCAGTAATAGGTGGTGACAGGCATCCGCGGTCCTCCTTTCCCTCCTTTCCAATGGGTTACAGTATGATGGGTTGAGAGGATTAAAACATCATTAAGCTAAGTCTAACCCCATATCTCACCTCAAATTTCAAAGATTTGCCAACTCAAAATCATACCAATAGATGACTAGATGGATATATATAATATATATTGAAATTTGGAACTTGAACCGACACATCCAAATTATAATCTATTCATAAAAATCTTTACCTGCTGCATAAAAAGTTACAAAAAACAACATTTTAAAAGCTCAAATGTAATGTGTAGATTTGCAATATGGCTACTACACACTGAGATAAGTCTATGACACTCAAATTTCAATAGGTAAAGTATATTAAAAACAAAAAGTTAGAGAGCTCATGAATTTCACTCACCATGCAGTCAGCTGTGCTGGATATGTCTATTCTCTTCCTACTTCCTGTTGACACAGGAAGTCCAACTCATCATCTACATGCATGTATTATATAATAGATCAAATCCTGGATGATTATCCTGGACCTTATATATTTTCCAATGTTCAGTTTATTAGTATTATATTTACATCACCCCTTAATAATTTGTGCCTCCATAACTCTGCACATGAGGTATTTAGACTGATGCGACCATGTCTGTGCAACGTAAATCAGATGGAGATTAAAATTTGGAATTTGTGTCTCTTTTGTGCACTTCAAAGACTCAAGAACTGAAACCTTGTGCATTTTGTCAATGAACATTTATTCTAACAAATACCAGACATAATCCAAGAGAATTTTTTTTGTCTTCCAAACAACAATTTGACACAACATATCAAATCTTGCAAAAAAAACAGAATAGAGATGAGTGGAGTAGTAGAGAGTATGCATCCATTCAATGATCCTCATCATCAGGCAGAGTTAGGACTCCCCGCTTCATCCACAGCAAGACACCCATCGTCATCGTCATCGTCGTTAACAGGCAGGACGGACTTTTGACTTCCCTGTGCATCCACAGAACGATCCTCATCCTCGTCCTCGTCCTCAGTAACAGATTGGGGAGAGACCGGACTCCGTGGTGGAGCCACAGAAACGGCCTCATCTGACTCAGCCTTAGACCTTTTGGCCGGTGGCAGCTTGAGTGAACTGTTGCCTTCCTCAAATTCAGGCAGCAGTGACATCTTTGTTTCTGGCTCCATATCGCTGGAAGTCTGATTCCAAGAAAGAAAATCATTGAAGACTGCTTAGTAGAGTGAATCTGCAGTTGTTGACTAGATGGATATATATAATATATATTGAAATTTGGAACTTGAACCGACACATCCAAATTATAATCTATTCATACAAATCTTTACCTGCTGCATAAAAAGTTACAAAAAACAACATTTTAAAAGCTCAAATGTAATGTGTAGATTTGCAATATGGCTACTACACACTGAGATAAGTCTATGACACTCACATTTCAATAGGTAAAGTATATTAAAAACAAAAAGTTAGAGAGCTCATGAATTTCACTCACCATGCAGTCAGCTGTGCTGGATATGTCTATTCTCTTCCTACTTCCTGTTGACACAGGAAGTCCAACTCATCATCTACATGCATGTATTATATAATAGATCAAATCCTGGATGATTATCCTGGACCTTATATATTTTCCAATGTTCAGTTTATTAGTATTATATTTACATCACCCCTTAATAATTTGTGCCTCCATAACTCTGCACATGAGGTATTTAGACTGATGCGACCATGTCTGTGCAACGTAAATCAGATGGAGATTAAAATTTGGAATTTGTGTCTCTTTTGTGCACTTCAAAGACTCAAGAACTGAAACCTTGTGCATTTTGTCAATGAACATTTATTCTAACAAATACCAGACATAATCCAAGAGAATTTTTTTTGTCTTCCAAACAACAATTTGACACAACATATCAAATCTTGCAAAAAAAAAAACAGAATAGAGATGAGTGGAGTAGTAGAGAGTATGCATCCATTAAATGATCCTCATCATCAGGCAGAGTTAGGACTCCCCGCTTCATCCACAGCAAGACACCCATCGTCATCCTCATCGTCGTTAACAGGCAGGACGGACTTTTGACTTCCCTGTGCATCCACAAAACGATCCTCATGCTCGTCCTCGTCCTCAGTAACAGATTGGGAAGAGACCGGACTCCCTGGTGGAGCCACAGAAACGGCCTCATCTGACTCAGCCTTAGACCTTTTGGCCGGTGGCAGCTTGAGTGAACTGTTGCCTTCCTCAAATTCAGGCAGCAGTGACATCTTTGTTTCTGGCTCCATATCACTGGAAGTCTGATTCCCAGAAAGAAAATCATTGAAGACTGCTTAGTAGAGTGAATCTGCAGTTGTTGACTAGATGGACATATATAATATATATTGAAATTTGGAACTTGAACCGACACATCCAAATTATAATCTATTCATACAAATCTTTACCTGCTGCATAAAAAGTTACAAAAAACAACATTTTAAAAGCTCAAATGTAATGTGTAGATTTGCAATATGGCTACTACACACTGAGATAAGGCTATGACACTCACATTTTAATTGGTAAAGTATATTAAAAACAAAAAGTTAGAGAGCTCATGAATTTCACTCACCATGCAGTCAGCTGTGCTGGATATATCTATTCTCTTCCTACTTCCTGTTGACACAGGAAGTCCAACTCATCATCTACATGCATGTATTATATAATAGATCAAATCCTGGATGATTATCCTGGACCTTATATAATTTCCAATGTTCAGTTTATTAGTATTATATTTACATCACCCCTTAATAATTTGTGCCTCCATAACTCTGCACATGAGGTATTTAGACTGATGCGACCATGTCTGTGCAACGTAAATCAGATGGAGATTAAAATTTGGAATTTGTGTCTCTTTTGTGCACTTCAAAGACTCAAGAACTGAAACCTTGTGCATTTTGTCAATGAACATTTATTCTAACAAATACCAGACATAATCCAAGAGAATTTTTTTTGTCTTCCAAACAACAATTTGACACAACATATCAAATCTTGCAAAAAAAAAAACAGAATAGAGATGAGTGGAGTAGTAGAGAGTATGCATCCATTAAATGATCCTCATCATCAGGCAGAGTTAGGACTCCCCGCTTCATCCACAGCAAGACACCCATCGTCATCCTCATCGTCGTTAACAGGCAGGACGGACTTTTGACTTCCCTGTGCATCCACAAAACGATCCTCATGCTCGTCCTCGTCCTCAGTAACAGATTGGGAAGAGACCGGACTCCCTGGTGGAGCCACAGAAACGGCCTCATCTGACTCAGCCTTAGACCTTTTGGCCGGTGGCAGCTTGAGTGAACTGTTGCCTTCCTCAAATTCAGGCAGCAGTGACATCTTTGTTTCTGGCTCCATATCACTGGAAGTCTGATTCCCAGAAAGAAAATCATTGAAGACTGCTTAGTAGAGTGAATCTGCAGTTGTTGACTAGATGGACATATATAATATATATTGAAATTTGGAACTTGAACCGACACATCCAAATTATAATCTATTCATACAAATCTTTACCTGCTGCATAAAAAGTTACAAAAAACAACATTTTAAAAGCTCAAATGTAATGTGTAGATTTGCAATATGGCTACTACACACTGAGATAAGGCTATGACACTCACATTTTAATTGGTAAAGTATATTAAAAACAAAAAGTTAGAGAGCTCATGAATTTCACTCACCATGCAGTCAGCTGTGCTGGATATATCTATTCTCTTCCTACTTCCTGTTGACACAGGAAGTCCAACTCATCATCTACATGCATGTATTATATAATAGATCAAATCCTGGACGATTATCCTGGACCTTAGATATTTTCCAATGTTCAGTTTATTAGTATTATATTTACATCACCCCTAAATAATTTGTGCCTCCATAACTCTGCACATGAGGTATTTAGACTGATGGGACCATGTCTGTGCAACGTATTAACTGCAAGCTTCCAATTGTATTCAGGGCCTTTAGCTCCTTCTTTCCTTGAAATATAAACCTTCAAAGTACTTGACAAAACATAATGTCCTCAATAAAGCATCTGAACAACTTTATTTGCTTATTCAGTGTCATTTTCAGAATCATTGTAAGTCATTTTATTATTCTTGTTTACACATGAAGAACATAACACTTTAAGAGCTTTCAGACAAAAATGGTCTATCTAGTGCTGTTGTATCATAATTAGTGCTTGAAATTGTGTGTTATTTGAGAAAAACTTTGGTCCAAAACATGACAGCATTTGGACAGGGTTTACAGACGTTAATGAGCATCTTGAGTCCTTGTGAGAACACCCTTCCCCGTGGTTGTAGCTCCCACTGTTGTAGAGTTGCGCCCAGGGGTGCACCAGTAGGAGGGGGCTGACTTTTGCAATAGAATTAATGAAGAGTTGTTTGTAGGTGTTTGTCTCTGAGAGCCTCCTTTGCTCGAATGTGACACTTAACAAGGTAGAAGTTTTCCTATTTCAGCGGCCCCTAGTGTCTCCCAGGGGCGACATAGAACTTTGGGTGTGATGTGTCTCTCAGTTGCGACCCGAAGGCTAAGCGATGAGCGACGGATTTGATTCTGACAAATGTGAAACAGCCCCCTGAGAGTTTTCGGGATAGTATTCCCCATGTCTGTAACCCTTTACATACTGGAGTTACAGGTTAAATGTCGAAAGGTCGCAATGTAAACCCAAAAGGGGTCTTTTAGTGACATGTTTCTGCTTGCTAAAGTGCTCTATCTCCTCAATGGAAGGAGGCAGGGGTGAGAAACAGACATGTTTGGAAATCCATTAAAGTCTTCTATAACACATGTGAACGCCACATAGGTGGCGCTCTTACAGAACAAAGCCAAAACCAATGGAAAGAGATAGAAGAAGGAGACCTGAATATTTTGAATTGCCATGACAAGACGAACGCAACAATACCCCAAATGTCCTCCCTCATGTAGCATTTATGCTCATAACTCCACTTCCATATTTTCATCTATGGCTTCCATATTTCCATCTAATAGATTGAAATATGCCATATTTTCATCTATGGCTTCCATATTTCCATCTAATAGATTGAAATGTGGAAGCCATAGATGAAAATATGGAAGTCTATGAATGACTTCCATATTTCCATCTATTAGATGGAAATATGGAAGCCATAGATGAAAATATGGAAGTCATTCATAGACTTCCATATTTTCATCTAATAGATGGAAATATGGATGGGAGCTGTCACCAAAATTGGAATTGCCATTTGTGGGCGTTCCAAATGAGTTTCATTCCCCAAATTTGATGTGTGGGTGCCTTGAGGGATGCTGATGAGCCTCCAAGTCCTCCCAAATCTCTACAAAGAACTTCCAATTTTGTCCCATAAGAATGAATGGCATTTTCAATTTGGAATGGAAGTTGGAATTGGCATCTGTGGTCGATGACAATGAGTTTCATTCCACAAATTTGATGCGTGGGTGCCTTGAGGGATGCTGATGAGCATCCAAGACCTCCCAAATCTCTACAAAAAACTTCCAATTTTGTCCAATAAGAATGAATGGCATTTTGAATTTGGAATGGAGGTTGGAATTGCCATTTGTGGGCGTTCCCAATGAGTTTCATTCCCCAAATTTGGTGTGTGGGTGCCTTGAGGGATGCTGATGAGCCTCCAAGTCCTCCCAAATCTCTACAAAGAACTTCCAATTTTGTCCCATAAGAATGTATGGCATTTTCAATTTGGAATGGAAGTTGGAATTGCCATTTGTGGGCGTTCCCAATGAGTTTCATTCCCCAAATTTTATGTGTGGGTGCCTTGAGGGATGCTGATGAGCCTCCAAGTCCTCCCAAATCTCTAAAAAGAACTTCCAATTTTGTCCCATAAGAATGAATGGCATTTTCAATTTGGAATGGAAGTTGGAATTGCCATTTGTGGGCGTTCCCAATGAGTTTCTTTCCCCAAATTTGATGTGTGGGTGCCTTAAGGGATGCTGATGAGCCTCCAAGTCCTCCCAAATCTCTACAAAGAACTTCCAATTTTGTCCCATAAGAATGTATGGCATTTTCAATTTGGAATGGAAGTTGGAATTGCCATTTGTGGGCGTTCCCAATGAGTTTCATTCCCCAAATTTGATGTGTGGGTGCCTTGAGGGATGCTGATGAGCCTCCAAGTCCTCCCAAATCTCTAAAAAGAACTTCCAATTTTGTCCCATAAGAATGAATGGCATTTTCAATTTGGAATGGAAGTTGGAATTGCCATTTGTGGGCGTTCCCAATGAGTTTCATTCCCCAAATTTGATGTGTGGGTGCCTTGAGGGATGCTGATGAGCCTCCAAGTCCTCCCTAATCTCTACAAAGAACTTCCAATTTTGTCCCATAAGAATGAATGGCATTTTGAGTTTGGAATGAAAGTTGGAATTGGCATCTGTGGTCGTTGACAATGAGTTTCATTCCCCAAATTTGATGCGTGGGTCCCTTGAGGGATGCTGATGAGCATCCAAGTCCTCCCAATTCTCTACAAAGAACTTCCAATTTTGTCCCATAAGAATGAATGGAATTTTCAATTTGGAATGGAAGTTGGAATTGGCATTTGTGGGCGTTCCCAATGAGTTTCATTCCCCAAATTTGATGTGTGGGTGCCTAAAGGGATGCTGATGAGCATCCACGTCCTCCCAAATCTCTAAAAAGAACTTCCAATTTTGTCCCATAAGAATGAATGGCATTTTGAATTTGGAATGGAAGTTGGAATTGCCATTTGTGGGCGTTCCCAATGAGTTTCATTCCCCAAATTTGATGTGTGGGTGCCTTGAGGGATGCTGATGAGCCTCCAAGTCCTCCCTAATCTCTACAAAGAACTTCCAATTTTGTCCCATAAGAATGAATGGCATTTTGAGTTTGGAATGAAAGTTGGAATTGGCATCTGTGGTCGTTGACAATGAGTTTCATTCCCCAAATTTGATGCGTGGGTCCCTTGAGGGATGCTGATGAGCATCCAAGTCCTCCCAATTCTCTACAAAGAACTTCCAATTTTGTCCCATAAGAATGAATGGCATTTTCAATTTGGAATGGAAGTTGGAATTGGCATTTGTGGGCGTTCCCAATGAGTTTCATTCCCCAAATTTGATGTGTGGGTGCCTAAAGGGATGCTGATGAGCATCCACGTCCTCCCATATCTCTACAAAGAACTTCCAATTTTGTCCCATAAGAATGAATGGCATTTTGAATTTGGAATGGAAGTTGGAATTGCCATTTGTGGTCGTTCCCAATGAGTTTCATTCCCCAAATTTGATGTGTGGGTGCCTTGAGGGATGCTGATGAGCATCCAAGTCCTCCCAAATCTCTACAAAGAACTTCCAAATTTGTCCCATAAGAATGAATGGCATTTTGAATTTGGAATGGAAGTTGGAATTGCATTCCATTTACTCAACTGCACCCCCTGGTGGATTTGCAAAAATTGCATGTCGTCCAATCGCGATGAAAGTAGTATTAAATCGATCGGCAAGAAAAGCACAGTCCAATGGCGGCCTTTCCAAAGCTGACCGTCCATCAGGGAATTTTTAAATGGCGTAAATCACCACTTCCAGAAAGCAAACGGAGGCCGCTATGGCGATCAGCGGAGTGAGGTGAACGTTTTGGTATGTCTCCCGTGGCTTTACGACAAAAAAAAAAAACGGTGACGTGGTTAGGGTTCCCAGGGTTAGGGTTAGGGTTAGGGTTAGGGTTAGGGTTAGGGTTAGGGTTAGAAGAGATATCTCGATGACACCCCCTGCTTCGTCCAACGACTGGGCAGTTTGGATTAGGGCGCCAAAGGCAATGCACTGGCCGACGCTCGTCATTAAGACCCCCCATTCTCACATATTCCCTTTGCCAAATTGGTTTTTTTTATTTTTAAAAAAACGAGGTGGTTGTTTGTTTAATTTAAACGGAGTTGGTTGGCCTATTTTTTTCTATATAGGCACTATTTTGATTTCCTAGTTTGATTGAACACATCATCAGTAGTTGACCTCAGGATCACTGGATGTTTCGGCCATTACGACTAGACACCCTCACCTGAGGGAGGCCCAGCCGAGGTTGATCAAACCCCAGTGTGTGTCCAAATAATTTAATTGTAATCTAATTCTAAGGTAATTTAGGAAGGATTAACGGTTTTGTTTAGGAACTGGTTAGGGTAAGGTTTTAGGGTTAGGCATCAGATTACTATCTTAGGTTTAGGCCTGGGTTCCTTGGTTAGGGTTAGAATAAGGGTTAGGGTTAGGCCTAGATTTACCAGGTTAGGTTCAGGCGTTAGGTTCAGGCGTCAGGTTAACTTGGTTAGGTTTAGAGTAAAGGTTTTGGTTAAGGTTAGGATAATGGTTAAAATTCTGAATGAGGTGTAGGGCTCTGGTTCTGAGTTCCAGTCCTAGAAGAGACTCTGGAGTGAGCATCCCTTCAGGTTTAAGCCTCTTCAGTAGTTCGACCTTGATAGGACAGCTGGGTCATACTCACACACTGCTCAGGGGTCAGTGGGGGTTGAAGCATCACGGTGTTCATCCTTCTGTTGGTTTTGAAGCAGGAGCTGAATGCTGTGAAGCTAGGAGCTAGAACCTAAAAGCTAGAACCTAGAAGCTAGGAGCTAGGAGCTATGAAGCTAATTAAGTTTTAAATTAAAAGTGCTGTTCTGGGTTTCATACACCGCTAGACACCAGGACATGCTTTAATCTTATTACAACAGCAGACTGATCTTGGATTCCTCCATGATTTGCCTTAGAGTGCTGCTTGCATGTGTGTCCACTATACTCTGTCTGTAGTCACTCTTAGTTATGGTGTTATCACGTTTTAAATTTTATACTCTAACATGGTCTTTGTTAAGAGTTCTTCCTCTGGGGATGGTAATTATCCTATATTTTTAATTTTGTGTGGCTAATCTGCAGAGATATTTAGAGAAAAACGGGACTTTTTTCAGGAAGTGTTCATTTTCCCAGAATGCATTGCTGCAGGTGGTCCAGATGGTAATCTATTAAACCTGTTTAAAATTGAATAATTGTGGGTTTTATTTATCTGACAAAGTAATATAACTCTTAATTAATCATTAAACCAATATATAGATATATAATTCATTAATTTAAAACAATTTATTTATAATTTATTAATTTAAAATTATTAAAATCTTAAATTTGATATATTCCTAATTTCTTGTGATAACAAAATGAAATGAGGGAAACAGAGTCAGGGAGAGAAGCCTGTCCGGGCTAGCCCTCCCCCGCCGGATCGGGCTGTGTACTCTGTCCCCCCCTTTAACTCTCTCACTTACTGAAGTGAGGGAAAAAAGGGAGAAGAGTGATTCTTTTAATGAATGAAATACTTGAGTTTTCAATATGCTAATTTTAATTGTTTCGTGATTTCCTCTAGGGTTTGTTTATAAAGGTTGATCTCTGGTAAGTCTGGGTGGTGTATTATTTTCTAGAAACTTAATATTCATCTTTTTTCAGATTTGAAGACAGAGCTCAGGTCTGGGTTTTTTCTGTCTCTTGCTTTGAATAAACTCTGCTGGTTCTAGTCTTTGTTCCTGACCTTTCTTGTGGTTTAGAAGTATCGTTATCAGTTACACTGGGTTATGTTTGAGGATTTGGGGTCCTTAGACTAGTTCTTTACTCCTTTGTGTCACCCATCAGTTCACATCCTTGCGTTGATTCTTGGTTGCAGGTGTAGGGAGCCTAAGAGAGAGAGAAAAAAAGGCGTTTTCCTATTTCCTATTGGAAATGGAGGAGAGAGGAGAATTGTTTTGGTGGGAATATGCAAATCGTTTTTCAAAGAGGGCTCGCTCGTCCGATGGCTCGGGCTGGGTTAGGGTTAGAAGAGATATCTCGATGACACCCCCTGCTTCGTCCAACGACTGGGCAGTTTGGATTAGGGCGCCAAAGGCAATGCACTGGCCGACGCTCGTCATTAAGACCCCCCATTCTCACATATTCCCTTTGCCAAATTGGTTTTTTTTATTTTTAAAAAAACGAGGTGGTTGTTTGTTTAATTTAAACGGAGTTGGTTGGCCTATTTTTTTCTATATAGGCACTATTTTGATTTCCTAGTTTGATTGAACACATCATCAGTAGTTGACCTCAGGATCACTGGATGTTTCGGCCATTACGACTAGACACCCTCACCTGAGGGAGGCCCAGCCGAGGTTGATCAAACCCCAGTGTGTGTCCAAATAATTTAATTGTAATCTAATTCTAAGGTAATTTAGGAAGGATTAACGGTTTTGTTTAGGAACTGGTTAGGGTAAGGTTTTAGGGTTAGGCATCAGATTACTATCTTAGGTTTAGGCCTGGGTTCCTTGGTTAGGGTTAGAATAAGGGTTAGGGTTAGGCCTAGATTTACCAGGTTAGGTTCAGGCGTTAGGTTCAGGCGTCAGGTTAACTTGGTTAGGTTTAGAGTAAAGGTTTTGGTTAAGGTTAGGATAATGGTTAAAATTCTGAATGAGGTGTAGGGCTCTGGTTCTGAGTTCCAGTCCTAGAAGAGACTCTGGAGTGAGCATCCCTTCAGGTTTAAGCCTCTTCAGTAGTTCGACCTTGATAGGACAGCTGGGTCATACTCACACACTGCTCAGGGGTCAGTGGGGGTTGAAGCATCACGGTGTTCATCCTTCTGTTGGTTTTGAAGCAGGAGCTGAATGCTGTGAAGCTAGGAGCTAGAACCTAAAAGCTAGAACCTAGAAGCTAGGAGCTAGGAGCTATGAAGCTAATTAAGTTTTAAATTAAAAGTGCTGTTCTGGGTTTCATACACCGCTAGACACCAGGACATGCTTTAATCTTATTACAACAGCAGACTGATCTTGGATTCCTCCATGATTTGCCTTAGAGTGCTGCTTGCATGTGTGTCCACTATACTCTGTCTGTAGTCACTCTTAGTTATGGTGTTATCACGTTTTAAATTTTATACTCTAACATGGTCTTTGTTAAGAGTTCTTCCTCTGGGGATGGTAATTATCCTATATTTTTAATTTTGTGTGGCTAATCTGCAGAGATATTTAGAGAAAAACGGGACTTTTTTCAGGAAGTGTTCATTTTCCCAGAATGCATTGCTGCAGGTGGTCCAGATGGTAATCTATTAAACCTGTTTAAAATTGAATAATTGTGGGTTTTATTTATCTGACAAAGTAATATAACTCTTAATTAATCATTAAACCAATATATAGATATATAATTCATTAATTTAAAACAATTTATTTATAATTTATTAATTTAAAATTATTAAAATCTTAAATTTGATATATTCCTAATTTCTTGTGATAACAAAATGAAATGAGGGAAACAGAGTCAGGGAGAGAAGCCTGTCCGGGCTAGCCCTCCCCCGCCGGATCGGGCTGTGTACTCTGTCCCCCCCTTTAACTCTCTCACTTACTGAAGTGAGGGAAAAAAGGGAGAAGAGTGATTCTTTTAATGAATGAAATACTTGAGTTTTCAATATGCTAATTTTAATTGTTTCGTGATTTCCTCTAGGGTTTGTTTATAAAGGTTGATCTCTGGTAAGTCTGGGTGGTGTATTATTTTCTAGAAACTTAATATTCATCTTTTTTCAGATTTGAAGACAGAGCTCAGGTCTGGGTTTTTTCTGTCTCTTGCTTTGAATAAACTCTGCTGGTTCTAGTCTTTGTTCCTGACCTTTCTTGTGGTTTAGAAGTATCGTTATCAGTTACACTGGGTTATGTTTGAGGATTTGGGGTCCTTAGACTAGTTCTTTACTCCTTTGTGTCACCCATCAGTTCACATCCTTGCGTTGATTCTTGGTTGCAGGTGTAGGGAGCCTAAGAGAGAGAGAAAAAAAAAAAAAAAAAAAAAAAAAAAGGCGTTTTCCTATTTCCTATTGGAAATGGAGGAGAGAGGAGAATTGTTTTGGTGGGAATATGCAAATCGTTTTTCAAAGAGGGCTCGCTCGTCCGATGGCTCGGGCTGGGTTAGGGTTAGAAGAGATATCTCGATGACACCCCCTGCTTCGTCCAACGACTGGGCAGTTTGGATTAGGGCGCCAAAGGCAATGCACTGGCCGACGCTCGTCATTAAGACCCCCCATTCTCACATATTCCCTTTGCCAAATTGGTTTTTTTTATATTTTTAAAAAAACGAGGTGGTTGTTTGTTTAATTTAAACGGAGTTGGTTGGCCTATTTTTTTCTATATAGGCACTATTTTGATTTCCTAGTTTGATTGAACACATCATCAGTAGTTGACCTCAGGATCACTGGATGTTTCGGCCATTACGACTAGACACCCTCACCTGAGGGAGGCCCAGCCGAGGTTGATCAAACCCCAGTGTGTGTCCAAATAATTTAATTGTAATCTAATTCTAAGGTAATTTAGGAAGGATTAACGGTTTTGTTTAGGAACTGGTTAGGGTAAGGTTTTAGGGTTAGGCATCAGATTACTATCTTAGGTTTAGGCCTGGGTTCCTTGGTTAGGGTTAGAATAAGGGTTAGGGTTAGGCCTAGATTTACCAGGTTAGGTTCAGGCGTTAGGTTCAGGCGTCAGGTTAACTTGGTTAGGTTTAGAGTAAAGGTTTTGGTTAAGGTTAGGATAATGGTTAAAATTCTGAATGAGGTGTAGGGCTCTGGTTCTGAGTTCCAGTCCTAGAAGAGACTCTGGAGTGAGCATCCCTTCAGGTTTAAGCCTCTTCAGTAGTTCGACCTTGATAGGACAGCTGGGTCATACTCACACACTGCTCAGGGGTCAGTGGGGGTTGAAGCATCACGGTGTTCATCCTTCTGTTGGTTTTGAAGCAGGAGCTGAATGCTGTGAAGCTAGGAGCTAGAACCTAAAAGCTAGAACCTAGAAGCTAGGAGCTAGGAGCTATGAAGCTAATTAAGTTTTAAATTAAAAGTGCTGTTCTGGGTTTCATACACCGCTAGACACCAGGACATGCTTTAATCTTATTACAACAGCAGACTGATCTTGGATTCCTCCATGATTTGCCTTAGAGTGCTGCTTGCATGTGTGTCCACTATACTCTGTCTGTAGTCACTCTTAGTTATGGTGTTATCACGTTTTAAATTTTATACTCTAACATGGTCTTTGTTAAGAGTTCTTCCTCTGGGGATGGTAATTATCCTATATTTTTAATTTTGTGTGGCTAATCTGCAGAGATATTTAGAGAAAAACGGGACTTTTTTCAGGAAGTGTTCATTTTCCCAGAATGCATTGCTGCAGGTGGTCCAGATGGTAATCTATTAAACCTGTTTAAAATTGAATAATTGTGGGTTTTATTTATCTGACAAAGTAATATAACTCTTAATTAATCATTAAACCAATATATAGATATATAATTCATTAATTTAAAACAATTTATTTATAATTTATTAATTTAAAATTATTAAAATCTTAAATTTGATATATTCCTAATTTCTTGTGATAACAAAATGAAATGAGGGAAACAGAGTCAGGGAGAGAAGCCTGTCCGGGCTAGCCCTCCCCCGCCGGATCGGGCTGTGTACTCTGTCCCCCCCTTTAACTCTCTCACTTACTGAAGTGAGGGAAAAAAGGGAGAAGAGTGATTCTTTTAATGAATGAAATACTTGAGTTTTCAATATGCTAATTTTAATTGTTTCGTGATTTCCTCTAGGGTTTGTTTATAAAGGTTGATCTCTGGTAAGTCTGGGTGGTGTATTATTTTCTAGAAACTTAATATTCATCTTTTTTCAGATTTGAAGACAGAGCTCAGGTCTGGGTTTTTTCTGTCTCTTGCTTTGAATAAACTCTGCTGGTTCTAGTCTTTGTTCCTGACCTTTCTTGTGGTTTAGAAGTATCGTTATCAGTTACACTGGGTTATGTTTGAGGATTTGGGGTCCTTAGACTAGTTCTTTACTCCTTTGTGTCACCCATCAGTTCACATCCTTGCGTTGATTCTTGGTTGCAGGTGTAGGGAGCCTAAGAGAGAGAGAAAAAAAGGCGTTTTCCTATTTCCTATTGGAAATGGAGGAGAGAGGAGAATTGTTTTGGTGGGAATATGCAAATCGTTTTTCAAAGAGGGCTCGCTCGTCCGATGGCTCGGGCTGGGTTAGGGTTAGAAGAGATATCTCGATGACACCCCCTGCTTCGTCCAACGACTGGGCAGTTTGGATTAGGGCGCCAAAGGCAATGCACTGGCCGACGCTCGTCATTAAGACCCCCCATTCTCACATATTCCCTTTGCCAAATTGGTTTTTTTTATTTTTAAAAAAACGAGGTGGTTGTTTGTTTAATTTAAACGGAGTTGGTTGGCCTATTTTTTTCTATATAGGCACTATTTTGATTTCCTAGTTTGATTGAACACATCATCAGTAGTTGACCTCAGGATCACTGGATGTTTCGGCCATTACGACTAGACACCCTCACCTGAGGGAGGCCCAGCCGAGGTTGATCAAACCCCAGTGTGTGTCCAAATAATTTAATTGTAATCTAATTCTAAGGTAATTTAGGAAGGATTAACGGTTTTGTTTAGGAACTGGTTAGGGTAAGGTTTTAGGGTTAGGCATCAGATTACTATCTTAGGTTTAGGCCTGGGTTCCTTGGTTAGGGTTAGAATAAGGGTTAGGGTTAGGCCTAGATTTACCAGGTTAGGTTCAGGCGTTAGGTTCAGGCGTCAGGTTAACTTGGTTAGGTTTAGAGTAAAGGTTTTGGTTAAGGTTAGGATAATGGTTAAAATTCTGAATGAGGTGTAGGGCTCTGGTTCTGAGTTCCAGTCCTAGAAGAGACTCTGGAGTGAGCATCCCTTCAGGTTTAAGCCTCTTCAGTAGTTCGACCTTGATAGGACAGCTGGGTCATACTCACACACTGCTCAGGGGTCAGTGGGGGTTGAAGCATCACGGTGTTCATCCTTCTGTTGGTTTTGAAGCAGGAGCTGAATGCTGTGAAGCTAGGAGCTAGAACCTAAAAGCTAGAACCTAGAAGCTAGGAGCTAGGAGCTATGAAGCTAATTAAGTTTTAAATTAAAAGTGCTGTTCTGGGTTTCATACACCGCTAGACACCAGGACATGCTTTAATCTTATTACAACAGCAGACTGATCTTGGATTCCTCCATGATTTGCCTTAGAGTGCTGCTTGCATGTGTGTCCACTATACTCTGTCTGTAGTCACTCTTAGTTATGGTGTTATCACGTTTTAAATTTTATACTCTAACATGGTCTTTGTTAAGAGTTCTTCCTCTGGGGATGGTAATTATCCTATATTTTTAATTTTGTGTGGCTAATCTGCAGAGATATTTAGAGAAAAACGGGACTTTTTTCAGGAAGTGTTCATTTTCCCAGAATGCATTGCTGCAGGTGGTCCAGATGGTAATCTATTAAACCTGTTTAAAATTGAATAATTGTGGGTTTTATTTATCTGACAAAGTAATATAACTCTTAATTAATCATTAAACCAATATATAGATATATAATTCATTAATTTAAAACAATTTATTTATAATTTATTAATTTAAAATTATTAAAATCTTAAATTTGATATATTCCTAATTTCTTGTGATAACAAAATGAAATGAGGGAAACAGAGTCAGGGAGAGAAGCCTGTCCGGGCTAGCCCTCCCCCGCCGGATCGGGCTGTGTACTCTGTCCCCCCCTTTAACTCTCTCACTTACTGAAGTGAGGGAAAAAAGGGAGAAGAGTGATTCTTTTAATGAATGAAATACTTGAGTTTTCAATATGCTAATTTTAATTGTTTCGTGATTTCCTCTAGGGTTTGTTTATAAAGGTTGATCTCTGGTAAGTCTGGGTGGTGTATTATTTTCTAGAAACTTAATATTCATCTTTTTTCAGATTTGAAGACAGAGCTCAGGTCTGGGTTTTTTCTGTCTCTTGCTTTGAATAAACTCTGCTGGTTCTAGTCTTTGTTCCTGACCTTTCTTGTGGTTTAGAAGTATCGTTATCAGTTACACTGGGTTATGTTTGAGGATTTGGGGTCCTTAGACTAGTTCTTTACTCCTTTGTGTCACCCATCAGTTCACATCCTTGCGTTGATTCTTGGTTGCAGGTGTAGGGAGCCTAAGAGAGAGAGAAAAAAAGGCGTTTTCCTATTTCCTATTGGAAATGGAGGAGAGAGGAGAATTGTTTTGGTGGGAATATGCAAATCGTTTTTCAAAGAGGGCTCGCTCGTCCGATGGCTCGGGCTGGGTTAGGGTTAGAAGAGATATCTCGATGACACCCCCTGCTTCGTCCAACGACTGGGCAGTTTGGATTAGGGCGCCAAAGGCAATGCACTGGCCGACGCTCGTCATTAAGACCCCCCATTCTCACATATTCCCTTTGCCAAATTGGTTTTTTTTAATTTTTAAAAAAACGAGGTGGTTGTTTGTTTAATTTAAACGGAGTTGGTTGGCCTATTTTTTTCTATATAGGCACTATTTTGATTTCCTAGTTTGATTGAACACATCATCAGTAGTTGACCTCAGGATCACTGGATGTTTCGGCCATTACGACTAGACACCCTCACCTGAGGGAGGCCCAGCCGAGGTTGATCAAACCCCAGTGTGTGTCCAAATAATTTAATTGTAATCTAATTCTAAGGTAATTTAGGAAGGATTAACGGTTTTGTTTAGGAACTGGTTAGGGTAAGGTTTTAGGGTTAGGCATCAGATTACTATCTTAGGTTTAGGCCTGGGTTCCTTGGTTAGGGTTAGAATAAGGGTTAGGGTTAGGCCTAGATTTACCAGGTTAGGTTCAGGCGTTAGGTTCAGGCGTCAGGTTAACTTGGTTAGGTTTAGAGTAAAGGTTTTGGTTAAGGTTAGGATAATGGTTAAAATTCTGAATGAGGTGTAGGGCTCTGGTTCTGAGTTCCAGTCCTAGAAGAGACTCTGGAGTGAGCATCCCTTCAGGTTTAAGCCTCTTCAGTAGTTCGACCTTGATAGGACAGCTGGGTCATACTCACACACTGCTCAGGGGTCAGTGGGGGTTGAAGCATCACGGTGTTCATCCTTCTGTTGGTTTTGAAGCAGGAGCTGAATGCTGTGAAGCTAGGAGCTAGAACCTAAAAGCTAGAACCTAGAAGCTAGGAGCTAGGAGCTATGAAGCTAATTAAGTTTTAAATTAAAAGTGCTGTTCTGGGTTTCATACACCGCTAGACACCAGGACATGCTTTAATCTTATTACAACAGCAGACTGATCTTGGATTCCTCCATGATTTGCCTTAGAGTGCTGCTTGCATGTGTGTCCACTATACTCTGTCTGTAGTCACTCTTAGTTATGGTGTTATCACGTTTTAAATTTTATACTCTAACATGGTCTTTGTTAAGAGTTCTTCCTCTGGGGATGGTAATTATCCTATATTTTTAATTTTGTGTGGCTAATCTGCAGAGATATTTAGAGAAAAACGGGACTTTTTTCAGGAAGTGTTCATTTTCCCAGAATGCATTGCTGCAGGTGGTCCAGATGGTAATCTATTAAACCTGTTTAAAATTGAATAATTGTGGGTTTTATTTATCTGACAAAGTAATATAACTCTTAATTAATCATTAAACCAATATATAGATATATAATTCATTAATTTAAAACAATTTATTTATAATTTATTAATTTAAAATTATTAAAATCTTAAATTTGATATATTCCTAATTTCTTGTGATAACAAAATGAAATGAGGGAAACAGAGTCAGGGAGAGAAGCCTGTCCGGGCTAGCCCTCCCCCGCCGGATCGGGCTGTGTACTCTGTCCCCCCCTTTAACTCTCTCACTTACTGAAGTGAGGGAAAAAAGGGAGAAGAGTGATTCTTTTAATGAATGAAATACTTGAGTTTTCAATATGCTAATTTTAATTGTTTCGTGATTTCCTCTAGGGTTTGTTTATAAAGGTTGATCTCTGGTAAGTCTGGGTGGTGTATTATTTTCTAGAAACTTAATATTCATCTTTTTTCAGATTTGAAGACAGAGCTCAGGTCTGGGTTTTTTCTGTCTCTTGCTTTGAATAAACTCTGCTGGTTCTAGTCTTTGTTCCTGACCTTTCTTGTGGTTTAGAAGTATCGTTATCAGTTACACTGGGTTATGTTTGAGGATTTGGGGTCCTTAGACTAGTTCTTTACTCCTTTGTGTCACCCATCAGTTCACATCCTTGCGTTGATTCTTGGTTGCAGGTGTAGGGAGCCTAAGAGAGAGAGAAAAAAAGGCGTTTTCCTATTTCCTATTGGAAATGGAGGAGAGAGGAGAATTGTTTTGGTGGGAATATGCAAATCGTTTTTCAAAGAGGGCTCGCTCGTCCGATGGCTCGGGCTGGGTTAGGGTTAGAAGAGATATCTCGATGACACCCCCTGCTTCGTCCAACGACTGGGCAGTTTGGATTAGGGCGCCAAAGGCAATGCACTGGGTTAGGGTTAGGGTTAGGGTTAGGGTTAGGGTTAGGGTTAGGGTTAGGGTTAGGGTTAGGAGATTCCCATTCAAAGTCAATACGAAATGGAAGTCAACCCATATTCCAACCCAGATTTCTATCTGTAGTGATGAAAATGGAAGTTGGAATTAAATCGATTCCAGAATTAAATTCCAGCTCTAACCCTAACCACTAGATGGCAGTATAACACAACTTTTTAATTCCAATTCCAATTTCCGTTTTTTATTGAAAATTTCCCTTACTTCACATTTACAACTATGTATTCATGAAAATAAAAGGGTTGCCCTAAAGTGCTACATTTGTGCCTTCATTACATTTAAGTCCATATTTTTTATTGAAAATTGCCCTTACTTCACATTTACAACCATTTATTAATAAAAATAAAAGGGTTGCCCTAAAGTGCTACGTTTGTGCCTTCATTACATTGAAGTCCATATATGTGTGGGGGATGGGCACAATTTAGAATTTGACATCCCAAACACCGAGCTATGTCATTTCAACTACAAATCGAGTACAGCCGTGGGAATAAGTGAGTTTTGTAGCACTCTCACCAAGCTCCTCCTTGACCCTTCACCTTTGAAAAGGTCAAAGGTCAAATTTTAACTAAGTCGTAGGGCGACGAAATACACGTTTTCAGAAAGCTCAGAGGAAGGAGGTCTCAGGTGTACCTCTCCCTAACTTGAATAGTTTTTAATACTGACACTAGAGGGCGCAAAAGGTCCAAAATTCCTAATTTTTAAAGTCCTATATCATGGGAACACAAGCACTTAGAACATTGAGAAAATCAGCTTTGCAGAGCACTCTGGGCCATCTACAAAGGCAGTGGGGGCGAGATATAGCTGGGACGACATTTGGGACAAAACATGCTCCAAAAGTCTTCCAACTCCCATCACTGACTGCCCTCTCGTTGTTGACAACAGACCCCTGGACAGAAATCAAATAGGTCGTTCACAAACAACATGGCATGTTGGTAAAGATGAGAAAAATTTCAATGTGAAAATGTACAAATCAGGAAGATGGAATTATTGTTTTCTAGTCTCAGGGTTAGCGACAGGAAGCACCAAAATTTCACACATTGTACGTCTATGCAAGGACTATCGCATATCTGAATATCAGCTCAATTGGCGACGGTCAAAAAATCCTCTTCTGGTCAATAGCTCCTGAAATCCTTTTTGGCCCCTGGCATTGGGGTGGGGGATGGGCACAATTTAGAATTTGACATCCCAAACATCGAGCTATGTCATTTCAATTACAAATCGAGTACAGCCGTGGGAGTAAGTGAGTTTTGTAGCACTCTCACCAAGCTCCTCCATGACCCTTCACCTTTGAAAAGGTCAAAGGTCAAATTTTAACTAAGACGTAGGGCGACGAAATACAAGTTTTCAGAAAGCTCATAGGTAGGAGGTCCCTGGTGTACCTCTCCCTAACTTGAATAGTTTTTAATACTGACACTAGAGGGCGCAAAAGGTCAAAAATTCCTCATTTTTAAAGTCCTATATCATGGGAACACAAGCACTGAGAACATTGAGAAAATCAGCTTTGCAGAGCACTCTGGGCCATCTACAAAGGCAGTGGGGGCGAGATATAGCTGGGACGACATTTGGGACAAAACATGCTCCAAAAGTCTTCCAACTCCCATCACTGACTGCCCTCTCGTTGTTGACAACAGACCCCTGGACAGAAATCAAATAGGTCGTTCACAAACGACATGGCATGTTGGTAAAGATGAGAACAATTTCAATGTGAAAATGTACAAATCAGGAAGATGGAATTATTGTTTTCTATTCTCAGGGTTAGTGACAGGAAGCACCAAAATTTCACACTATGTGCGTCTATGCAAGGGCTATCGCAAATCTGAATATCAGCTCAATTGGCGACGGTCAAAAAATCCTCTCCTGGTCAATAGCTCCTGAAATCCTTTTTGGCCTCTGGCATTGGGGTGGGGGATGGGAAACGTAACTCATTGAAGTGCTCTATCTCCTCGATGGAAACAGTCAGGGGTGAGAAAATGACATGTTTGGAAAGCTCTCAGAGTGCTCTATCACATATGTGAATGCCACATAGGTGGCACTCTTCTGGAGCAAGGTCTTTAATGGAGAGAGATATAAGAAGGGGACCTGGACATTCTGAAAGGCCTCGACGAGACGAATGTGACAATGCCCCGAATGTCCTGCTTCATGTAGCATTGATGCTTACAGAACTCTACTTCCATATTTTCATCTATGATTGCTCTGAATAGATGGAAATGTGGAGGCAGGAAATTTTCACGCCTCCACATTTTAATCTATGCCAATGAGGCGACCTCCTGAAGTTCACCATCAATTTTGCAGGACTTCCTGTCGGTTTACATCCATCATATTTGACTCACTACTTCATGGGGATGCTGGCTTTTAGGTAACAGTGGTTGCTAGTCTCTAAGTGGTCATATGGTCGAGTAGAGCCCCGAAATGTCACTCGACTAGGCCTCGTTTGTAGACGACCTCTTGACCTGGAAGCTAAATTGCCTTAACTACTCAACCGTGAGGGTTAGGGTTAGGGTTAGGGTTAGGGTTAGGGTTAGGCTTAGGGTTAGGGTTAGGGTTAGGGTTAGGGTTAGGGTTAGGGTTAGGGTTAGGGTTAGGGTTAGAAGAGATATCTCGATGACACCCCCTGCTTCGTCCAACGACTGGGCAGTTTGGATTAGGGCGCCAAAGGCAATGCACTGGCCGACGCTCGTCATTAAGACCCCCCATTCTCACATATTCCCTTTGCCAAATTGGTTTTTTTTATTTTTAAAAAAAACGAGGTGGTTGTTTGTTTAATTTAAACGGAGTTGGTTGGACTATTTTTTTCTATAGGCACTATTTTGATTTCCTAGTTTGATTGAACACATCATCAGTAGTTGACCTCAGGATCACTGGATGTTTCGGCCATTACGACTAGACACCCTCACCTGAGGGAGGCCCAGCCGAGGTTGATCAAACCCCAGTGTGTGTCCAAATAATTTAATTGTAATCTAATTCTAAGGTAATTTAGGAAGGATTAACGGTTTTGTTTAGGAACTGGTTAGGGTAAGGTTTTAGGGTTAGGCATCAGATTACTATCTTAGGTTTAGGCCTGGGTTCCTTGGTTAGGGTTAGAATAAGGGTTAGGGTTAGGCCTAGATTTACCAGGTTAGGTTCAGGCGTTAGGTTCAGGCGTCAGGTTAACTTGGTTAGGTTTAGAGTAAAGGTTTTGGTTAAGGTTAGGATAATGGTTAAAATTCTGAATGAGGTGTAGGGCTCTGGTTCTGAGTTCCAGTCCTAGAAGAGACTCTGGAGTGAGCATCCTTTCAGGTTTAAGCCTCTTCAGTAGTTCGACCTTGATAGGACAGCTGGGTCATACTCACACACTGCTCAGGGGTCAGTGGGGGTTGAAGCATCACGGTGTTCATCCTTCTGTTGGTTTTGAAGCAGGAGCTGAATGCTGTGAAGCTAGGAGCTAGAACCTAAAAGCTAGAACCTAGAAGCTAGGAGCTAGGAGCTATGAAGCTAATTAAGTTTTAAATTATAAGTGCTGTTCTGGGTTTCATACACCGCTAGACACCAGGACATGCTTTAATCTTATTACAACAGCAGACTGATCTTGGATTCCTCCATGATTTGCCTTAGAGTGCTGCTTGCATGTGTGTCCACTATACTCTGTGTGTAGTCACTCTTAGTTATGGTGTTATCACGTTTTAAATTTTATACTCTAACATGGTCTTTGTTAAGAGTTCTTCCTCTGGGGATGGTAATTATCCTATAATTTTAATTTTGTGTGGCTAATCTGCAGAGATATTTAGAGAAAAACGGGACTTTTTTCAGGAAGTGTTCATTTTCCCAGAATGCATTGCTGCAGGTGGTCCAGATGGTAATCTATTAAACCTGTTTAAAATTGAATAATTGTGGGTTTTATTTATCTGACAAAGTAATATAACTCTTAATTAATCATTAAACCAATATATAGATATATAATTCATTAATTTAAAACAATTTATTTATAATTTATTAATTTAAAATTATTAAAATCTTAAATTTGATATATTCCTAATTTCTTGTGATAACAAAATGAAATGAGGGAAACAGAGTCAGGGAGAGAAGCCTGTCCGGGCTAGCCCTCCCCCGCCGGATCGGGCTGTTTACTCTGTCCCCCCCTTTAACTCTCTCACTTACTGAAGTGAGGGAAAAAAGGGAGAAGAGTGATTCTTTTAATGAATGAAATACTTGAGTTTTCAATATGCTAATTTTAATTGTTTCGTGATTTCCTCTAGGGTTTGTTTATAAAGGTTGATCTCTGGTAAGTCTGGGTGGTGTATTATTTTCTAGAAACTTAATATTCATCTTTTTTCAGATTTGAAGACAGAGCTCAGGTCTGGGTTTTTTCTGTCTCTTGCTTTGAATAAACTCTGCTGGTTCTAGTCTTTGTTCCTGACCTTTCTTGTGGTTTAGAAGTATCGTTATCAGTTACACTGGGTTATGTTTGAGGATTTGGGGTCCTTAGACTAGTTCTTTACTCCTTTGTGTTTTGGTAATTATCCTATAATTTTAATTTTGTGTGGCTAATCTGCAGAGATATTTAGAGAAAAACGGGACTTTTTTCAGGAAGTGTTCATTTTCCCAGAATGCATTGCTGCAGGTGGTCCAGATGGTAATCTATTAAACCTGTTTAAAATTGAATAATTGTGGGTTTTATTTATCTGACAAAGTAATATAACTCTTAATTAATCATTAAACCAATATATAGATATATAATTCATTAATTTAAAACAATTTATTTATAATTTATTAATTTATTTAAAATTATTAAAATCTTAAATTTGATATATTCCTAATTTCTTGTGATAACAAAATGAAATGAGGGAAACAGAGTCAGGGAGAGAAGCCTGTCCGGGCTAGCCCTCCCCCGCCGGATCGGGCTGTGTACTCTGTCCCCCCCTTTAACTCTCTCACTTACTGAAGTGAGGGAAAAAAGGGAGAAGAGTGATTCTTTTAATGAATGAAATACTTGAGTTTTCAATATGCTAATTTTAATTGTTTTGTGATTTCCTCTAGGGTTTGTTTATAAAGGTTGATCTCTGGTAAGTCTGGGTGGTGTATTATTTTCTAGAAACTTAATATTCATCTTTTTTCAGATTTGAAGACAGAGCTCAGGTCTGGGTTTTTTCTGTCTCTTGCTTTGAATAAACTCTGCTGGTTCTAGTCTTTGTTCCTGACCTTTCTTGTGGTTTAGAAGTATCGTTATCAGTTACACTGGGTTATGTTTGAGGATTTGGGGTCCTTAGACTAGTTCTTTACTCCTTTGTGTCACCCATCAGTTCACATCCTTGCGTTGATTCTTGGTTGCAGGTGTAGGGAGCCTAAGAGAGAGAGAAAAAAAGGCGTTTTCCTGTTTCCTATTGGAAATGGAGGAGAGAGGAGAATTGTTTTGGTGGGAATATGCAAATCGTTTTTCAAAGAGGGCTCGCTCGTCCGATGGCTCGGGCTGGGTTAGGGTTAGAAGAGATATCTCGATGACACCCCCTGCTTCGTCCAACGACTGGGCAGTTTGGATTAGGGCGCCAAAGGCAATGCACTGGCCGACGCTCGTCATTAAGACCCCCCATTCTCACATATTCCCTTTGCCAAATTGGTTTTTTTTATTTTTAAAAAAAACGAGGTGGTTGTTTGTTTAATTTAAACGGAGTTGGTTGGACTATTTTTTTCTATAGGCACTATTTTGATTTCCTAGTTTGATTGAACACATCATCAGTAGTTGACCTCAGGATCACTGGATGTTTCGGCCATTACGACTAGACACCCTCACCTGAGGGAGGCCCAGCCGAGGTTGATCAAACCCCAGTGTGTGTCCAAATAATTTAATTGTAATCTAATTCTAAGGTAATTTAGGAAGGATTAACGGTTTTGTTTAGGAACTGGTTAGGGTAAGGTTTTAGGGTTAGGCATCAGATTACTATCTTAGGTTTAGGCCTGGGTTCCTTGGTTAGGGTTAGAATAAGGGTTAGGGTTAGGCCTAGATTTACCAGGTTAGGTTCAGGCGTTAGGTTCAGGCGTCAGGTTAACTTGGTTAGGTTTAGAGTAAAGGTTTTGGTTAAGGTTAGGATAATGGTTAAAATTCTGAATGAGGTGTAGGGCTCTGGTTCTGAGTTCCAGTCCTAGAAGAGACTCTGGAGTGAGCATCCTTTCAGGTTTAAGCCTCTTCAGTAGTTCGACCTTGATAGGACAGCTGGGTCATACTCACACACTGCTCAGGGGTCAGTGGGGGTTGAAGCATCACGGTGTTCATCCTTCTGTTGGTTTTGAAGCAGGAGCTGAATGCTGTGAAGCTAGGAGCTAGAACCTAAAAGCTAGAACCTAGAAGCTAGGAGCTAGGAGCTATGAAGCTAATTAAGTTTTAAATTATAAGTGCTGTTCTGGGTTTCATACACCGCTAGACACCAGGACATGCTTTAATCTTATTACAACAGCAGACTGATCTTGGATTCCTCCATGATTTGCCTTAGAGTGCTGCTTGCATGTGTGTCCACTATACTCTGTGTGTAGTCACTCTTAGTTATGGTGTTATCACGTTTTAAATTTTATACTCTAACATGGTCTTTGTTAAGAGTTCTTCCTCTGGGGATGGTAATTATCCTATAATTTTAATTTTGTGTGGCTAATCTGCAGAGATATTTAGAGAAAAACGGGACTTTTTTCAGGAAGTGTTCATTTTCCCAGAATGCATTGCTGCAGGTGGTCCAGATGGTAATCTATTAAACCTGTTTAAAATTGAATAATTGTGGGTTTTATTTATCTGACAAAGTAATATAACTCTTAATTAATCATTAAACCAATATATAGATATATAATTCATTAATTTAAAACAATTTATTTATAATTTATTAATTTAAAATTATTAAAATCTTAAATTTGATATATTCCTAATTTCTTGTGATAACAAAATGAAATGAGGGAAACAGAGTCAGGGAGAGAAGCCTGTCCGGGCTAGCCCTCCCCCGCCGGATCGGGCTGTTTACTCTGTCCCCCCCTTTAACTCTCTCACTTACTGAAGTGAGGGAAAAAAGGGAGAAGAGTGATTCTTTTAATGAATGAAATACTTGAGTTTTCAATATGCTAATTTTAATTGTTTCGTGATTTCCTCTAGGGTTTGTTTATAAAGGTTGATCTCTGGTAAGTCTGGGTGGTGTATTATTTTCTAGAAACTTAATATTCATCTTTTTTCAGATTTGAAGACAGAGCTCAGGTCTGGGTTTTTTCTGTCTCTTGCTTTGAATAAACTCTGCTGGTTCTAGTCTTTGTTCCTGACCTTTCTTGTGGTTTAGAAGTATCGTTATCAGTTACACTGGGTTATGTTTGAGGATTTGGGGTCCTTAGACTAGTTCTTTACTCCTTTGTGTTTTGGTAATTATCCTATAATTTTAATTTTGTGTGGCTAATCTGCAGAGATATTTAGAGAAAAACGGGACTTTTTTCAGGAAGTGTTCATTTTCCCAGAATGCATTGCTGCAGGTGGTCCAGATGGTAATCTATTAAACCTGTTTAAAATTGAATAATTGTGGGTTTTATTTATCTGACAAAGTAATATAACTCTTAATTAATCATTAAACCAATATATAGATATATAATTCATTAATTTAAAACAATTTATTTATAATTTATTAATTTATTTAAAATTATTAAAATCTTAAATTTGATATATTCCTAATTTCTTGTGATAACAAAATGAAATGAGGGAAACAGAGTCAGGGAGAGAAGCCTGTCCGGGCTAGCCCTCCCCCGCCGGATCGGGCTGTGTACTCTGTCCCCCCCTTTAACTCTCTCACTTACTGAAGTGAGGGAAAAAAGGGAGAAGAGTGATTCTTTTAATGAATGAAATACTTGAGTTTTCAATATGCTAATTTTAATTGTTTTGTGATTTCCTCTAGGGTTTGTTTATAAAGGTTGATCTCTGGTAAGTCTGGGTGGTGTATTATTTTCTAGAAACTTAATATTCATCTTTTTTCAGATTTGAAGACAGAGCTCAGGTCTGGGTTTTTTCTGTCTCTTGCTTTGAATAAACTCTGCTGGTTCTAGTCTTTGTTCCTGACCTTTCTTGTGGTTTAGAAGTATCGTTATCAGTTACACTGGGTTATGTTTGAGGATTTGGGGTCCTTAGACTAGTTCTTTACTCCTTTGTGTCACCCATCAGTTCACATCCTTGCGTTGATTCTTGGTTGCAGGTGTAGGGAGCCTAAGAGAGAGAGAAAAAAAGGCGTTTTCCTGTTTCCTATTGGAAATGGAGGAGAGAGGAGAATTGTTTTGGTGGGAATATGCAAATCGTTTTTCAAAGAGGGCTCGCTCGTCCGATGGCTCGGGCTGGGTTAGGGTTAGAAGAGATATCTCGATGACACCCCCTGCTTCGTCCAACGACTGGGCAGTTTGGATTAGGGCGCCAAAGGCAATGCACTGGCCGACGCTCGTCATTAAGACCCCCCATTCTCACATATTCCCTTTGCCAAATTGGTTTTTTTTATTTTTAAAAAAAACGAGGTGGTTGTTTGTTTAATTTAAACGGAGTTGGTTGGACTATTTTTTTCTATAGGCACTATTTTGATTTCCTAGTTTGATTGAACACATCATCAGTAGTTGACCTCAGGATCACTGGATGTTTCGGCCATTACGACTAGACACCCTCACCTGAGGGAGGCCCAGCCGAGGTTGATCAAACCCCAGTGTGTGTCCAAATAATTTAATTGTAATCTAATTCTAAGGTAATTTAGGAAGGATTAACGGTTTTGTTTAGGAACTGGTTAGGGTAAGGTTTTAGGGTTAGGCATCAGATTACTATCTTAGGTTTAGGCCTGGGTTCCTTGGTTAGGGTTAGAATAAGGGTTAGGGTTAGGCCTAGATTTACCAGGTTAGGTTCAGGCGTTAGGTTCAGGCGTCAGGTTAACTTGGTTAGGTTTAGAGTAAAGGTTTTGGTTAAGGTTAGGATAATGGTTAAAATTCTGAATGAGGTGTAGGGCTCTGGTTCTGAGTTCCAGTCCTAGAAGAGACTCTGGAGTGAGCATCCTTTCAGGTTTAAGCCTCTTCAGTAGTTCGACCTTGATAGGACAGCTGGGTCATACTCACACACTGCTCAGGGGTCAGTGGGGGTTGAAGCATCACGGTGTTCATCCTTCTGTTGGTTTTGAAGCAGGAGCTGAATGCTGTGAAGCTAGGAGCTAGAACCTAAAAGCTAGAACCTAGAAGCTAGGAGCTAGGAGCTATGAAGCTAATTAAGTTTTAAATTATAAGTGCTGTTCTGGGTTTCATACACCGCTAGACACCAGGACATGCTTTAATCTTATTACAACAGCAGACTGATCTTGGATTCCTCCATGATTTGCCTTAGAGTGCTGCTTGCATGTGTGTCCACTATACTCTGTGTGTAGTCACTCTTAGTTATGGTGTTATCACGTTTTAAATTTTATACTCTAACATGGTCTTTGTTAAGAGTTCTTCCTCTGGGGATGGTAATTATCCTATAATTTTAATTTTGTGTGGCTAATCTGCAGAGATATTTAGAGAAAAACGGGACTTTTTTCAGGAAGTGTTCATTTTCCCAGAATGCATTGCTGCAGGTGGTCCAGATGGTAATCTATTAAACCTGTTTAAAATTGAATAATTGTGGGTTTTATTTATCTGACAAAGTAATATAACTCTTAATTAATCATTAAACCAATATATAGATATATAATTCATTAATTTAAAACAATTTATTTATAATTTATTAATTTAAAATTATTAAAATCTTAAATTTGATATATTCCTAATTTCTTGTGATAACAAAATGAAATGAGGGAAACAGAGTCAGGGAGAGAAGCCTGTCCGGGCTAGCCCTCCCCCGCCGGATCGGGCTGTTTACTCTGTCCCCCCCTTTAACTCTCTCACTTACTGAAGTGAGGGAAAAAAGGGAGAAGAGTGATTCTTTTAATGAATGAAATACTTGAGTTTTCAATATGCTAATTTTAATTGTTTCGTGATTTCCTCTAGGGTTTGTTTATAAAGGTTGATCTCTGGTAAGTCTGGGTGGTGTATTATTTTCTAGAAACTTAATATTCATCTTTTTTCAGATTTGAAGACAGAGCTCAGGTCTGGGTTTTTTCTGTCTCTTGCTTTGAATAAACTCTGCTGGTTCTAGTCTTTGTTCCTGACCTTTCTTGTGGTTTAGAAGTATCGTTATCAGTTACACTGGGTTATGTTTGAGGATTTGGGGTCCTTAGACTAGTTCTTTACTCCTTTGTGTTTTGGTAATTATCCTATAATTTTAATTTTGTGTGGCTAATCTGCAGAGATATTTAGAGAAAAACGGGACTTTTTTCAGGAAGTGTTCATTTTCCCAGAATGCATTGCTGCAGGTGGTCCAGATGGTAATCTATTAAACCTGTTTAAAATTGAATAATTGTGGGTTTTATTTATCTGACAAAGTAATATAACTCTTAATTAATCATTAAACCAATATATAGATATATAATTCATTAATTTAAAACAATTTATTTATAATTTATTAATTTATTTAAAATTATTAAAATCTTAAATTTGATATATTCCTAATTTCTTGTGATAACAAAATGAAATGAGGGAAACAGAGTCAGGGAGAGAAGCCTGTCCGGGCTAGCCCTCCCCCGCCGGATCGGGCTGTGTACTCTGTCCCCCCCTTTAACTCTCTCACTTACTGAAGTGAGGGAAAAAAGGGAGAAGAGTGATTCTTTTAATGAATGAAATACTTGAGTTTTCAATATGCTAATTTTAATTGTTTTGTGATTTCCTCTAGGGTTTGTTTATAAAGGTTGATCTCTGGTAAGTCTGGGTGGTGTATTATTTTCTAGAAACTTAATATTCATCTTTTTTCAGATTTGAAGACAGAGCTCAGGTCTGGGTTTTTTCTGTCTCTTGCTTTGAATAAACTCTGCTGGTTCTAGTCTTTGTTCCTGACCTTTCTTGTGGTTTAGAAGTATCGTTATCAGTTACACTGGGTTATGTTTGAGGATTTGGGGTCCTTAGACTAGTTCTTTACTCCTTTGTGTCACCCATCAGTTCACATCCTTGCGTTGATTCTTGGTTGCAGGTGTAGGGAGCCTAAGAGAGAGAGAAAAAAAGGCGTTTTCCTGTTTCCTATTGGAAATGGAGGAGAGAGGAGAATTGTTTTGGTGGGAATATGCAAATCGTTTTTCAAAGAGGGCTCGCTCGTCCGATGGCTCGGGCTGGGTTAGGGTTAGAAGAGATATCTCGATGACACCCCCTGCTTCGTCCAACGACTGGGCAGTTTGGATTAGGGCGCCAAAGGCAATGCACTGGCCGACGCTCGTCATTAAGACCCCCCATTCTCACATATTCCCTTTGCCAAATTGGTTTTTTTTATTTTTAAAAAAAACGAGGTGGTTGTTTGTTTAATTTAAACGGAGTTGGTTGGACTATTTTTTTCTATAGGCACTATTTTGATTTCCTAGTTTGATTGAACACATCATCAGTAGTTGACCTCAGGATCACTGGATGTTTCGGCCATTACGACTAGACACCCTCACCTGAGGGAGGCCCAGCCGAGGTTGATCAAACCCCAGTGTGTGTCCAAATAATTTAATTGTAATCTAATTCTAAGGTAATTTAGGAAGGATTAACGGTTTTGTTTAGGAACTGGTTAGGGTAAGGTTTTAGGGTTAGGCATCAGATTACTATCTTAGGTTTAGGCCTGGGTTCCTTGGTTAGGGTTAGAATAAGGGTTAGGGTTAGGCCTAGATTTACCAGGTTAGGTTCAGGCGTTAGGTTCAGGCGTCAGGTTAACTTGGTTAGGTTTAGAGTAAAGGTTTTGGTTAAGGTTAGGATAATGGTTAAAATTCTGAATGAGGTGTAGGGCTCTGGTTCTGAGTTCCAGTCCTAGAAGAGACTCTGGAGTGAGCATCCTTTCAGGTTTAAGCCTCTTCAGTAGTTCGACCTTGATAGGACAGCTGGGTCATACTCACACACTGCTCAGGGGTCAGTGGGGGTTGAAGCATCACGGTGTTCATCCTTCTGTTGGTTTTGAAGCAGGAGCTGAATGCTGTGAAGCTAGGAGCTAGAACCTAAAAGCTAGAACCTAGAAGCTAGGAGCTAGGAGCTATGAAGCTAATTAAGTTTTAAATTATAAGTGCTGTTCTGGGTTTCATACACCGCTAGACACCAGGACATGCTTTAATCTTATTACAACAGCAGACTGATCTTGGATTCCTCCATGATTTGCCTTAGAGTGCTGCTTGCATGTGTGTCCACTATACTCTGTGTGTAGTCACTCTTAGTTATGGTGTTATCACGTTTTAAATTTTATACTCTAACATGGTCTTTGTTAAGAGTTCTTCCTCTGGGGATGGTAATTATCCTATAATTTTAATTTTGTGTGGCTAATCTGCAGAGATATTTAGAGAAAAACGGGACTTTTTTCAGGAAGTGTTCATTTTCCCAGAATGCATTGCTGCAGGTGGTCCAGATGGTAATCTATTAAACCTGTTTAAAATTGAATAATTGTGGGTTTTATTTATCTGACAAAGTAATATAACTCTTAATTAATCATTAAACCAATATATAGATATATAATTCATTAATTTAAAACAATTTATTTATAATTTATTAATTTAAAATTATTAAAATCTTAAATTTGATATATTCCTAATTTCTTGTGATAACAAAATGAAATGAGGGAAACAGAGTCAGGGAGAGAAGCCTGTCCGGGCTAGCCCTCCCCCGCCGGATCGGGCTGTTTACTCTGTCCCCCCCTTTAACTCTCTCACTTACTGAAGTGAGGGAAAAAAGGGAGAAGAGTGATTCTTTTAATGAATGAAATACTTGAGTTTTCAATATGCTAATTTTAATTGTTTCGTGATTTCCTCTAGGGTTTGTTTATAAAGGTTGATCTCTGGTAAGTCTGGGTGGTGTATTATTTTCTAGAAACTTAATATTCATCTTTTTTCAGATTTGAAGACAGAGCTCAGGTCTGGGTTTTTTCTGTCTCTTGCTTTGAATAAACTCTGCTGGTTCTAGTCTTTGTTCCTGACCTTTCTTGTGGTTTAGAAGTATCGTTATCAGTTACACTGGGTTATGTTTGAGGATTTGGGGTCCTTAGACTAGTTCTTTACTCCTTTGTGTTTTGGTAATTATCCTATAATTTTAATTTTGTGTGGCTAATCTGCAGAGATATTTAGAGAAAAACGGGACTTTTTTCAGGAAGTGTTCATTTTCCCAGAATGCATTGCTGCAGGTGGTCCAGATGGTAATCTATTAAACCTGTTTAAAATTGAATAATTGTGGGTTTTATTTATCTGACAAAGTAATATAACTCTTAATTAATCATTAAACCAATATATAGATATATAATTCATTAATTTAAAACAATTTATTTATAATTTATTAATTTATTTAAAATTATTAAAATCTTAAATTTGATATATTCCTAATTTCTTGTGATAACAAAATGAAATGAGGGAAACAGAGTCAGGGAGAGAAGCCTGTCCGGGCTAGCCCTCCCCCGCCGGATCGGGCTGTGTACTCTGTCCCCCCCTTTAACTCTCTCACTTACTGAAGTGAGGGAAAAAAGGGAGAAGAGTGATTCTTTTAATGAATGAAATACTTGAGTTTTCAATATGCTAATTTTAATTGTTTCGTGATTTCCTCTAGGGTTTGTTTATAAAGGTTGATCTCTGGTAAGTCTGGGTGGTGTATTATTTTCTAGAAACTTAATATTCATCTTTTTTCAGATTTGAAGACAGAGCTCAGGTCTGGGTTTTTTCTGTCTCTTGCTTTGAATAAACTCTGCTGGTTCTAGTCTTTGTTCCTGACCTTTCTTGTGGTTTAGAAGTATCGTTATCAGTTACACTGGGTTATGTTTGAGGATTTGGGGTCCTTAGACTAGTTCTTTACTCCTTTGTGTCACCCATCAGTTCACATCCTTGCGTTGATTCTTGGTTGCAGGTGTAGGGAGCCTAAGAGAGAGAGAAAAAAAGGCGTTTTCCTATTTCCTATTGGAAATGGAGGAGAGAGGAGAATTGTTTTGGTGGGAATATGCAAATCGTTTTTCAAAGAGGGCTCGCTCGTCCGATGGCTCGGGCTGGGTTAGGGTTAGAAGAGATATCTCGATGACACCCCCTGCTTCGTCCAACGACTGGGCAGTTTGGATTAGGGCGCCAAAGGCAATGCACTGGCCGACGCTCGTCATTAAGACCCCCCATTCTCACATATTCCCTTTGCCAAATTGGTTTTTTTTATTTTTAAAAAAACGAGGTGGTTGTTTGTTAAATTTAAACGGAGTTGGTTGGACTATTTTTTTCTATAGGCACTATTTTGATTTCCTAGTTTGATTGAACACATCATCAGTAGTTGACCTCAGGATCACTGGATGTTTCGGCCATTACGACTAGACACCCTCACCTGAGGGAGGCCCAGCCGAGGTTGATCAAACCTCAGTGTGTGTCCAAATAATTTAATTGTAATCTAATTCTAAGGTAATTTAGGAAGGATTAACGGTTTTGTTTAGGAACTGGTTAGGGTAAGGTTTTAGGGTTAGGCATCAGATTACTATCTTAGGTTTAGGCCTGGGTTCCTTGGTTAGGGTTAGAATAAGGGTTAGGGTTAGGCCTAGATTTACCAGGTTAGGTTCAGGCGTTAGGTTCAGGCGTCAGGTTAACTTGGTTAGGTTTTAGAGTAAAGGTTTTGGTTAAGGTTAGGATAATGGTTAAAATTCTGAATGAGGTGTAGGGCTCTGGTTCTGAGTTCCAGTCCTAGAAGAGACTCTGGAGTGAGCATCCTTTCAGGTTTAAGCCTCTTCAGTAGTTCGACCTTGATAGGACAGCTGGGTCATACTCACACACTGCTCAGGGGTCAGTGGGGGTTGAAGCATCACGGTGTTCATCCTTCTGTTGGTTTTGAAGCAGGAGCTGAATGCTGTGAAGCTAGGAGCTAGAACCTAAAAGCTAGAACCTAGAAGCTAGGAGCTAGGAGCTATGAAGCCAATTAAGTTTTAAATTATAAGTGCTGTTCTGGGTTTCATACACCGCTAGACACCAGGACATGCTTTAATCTTATTACAACAGCAGACTGATCTTGGATTCCTCCATGATTTGCCTTAGAGTGCTGCTTGCATGTGTGTCCACTATACTCTGTGTGTAGTCACTCTTAGTTATGGTGTTATCACGTTTTAAATTTTATACTCTAACATGGTCTTTGTTAAGAGTTCTTCCTCTGGGGATGGTAATTATCCTATAATTTTAATTTTGTGTGGCTAATCTGCAGAGATATTTAGAGAAAAACGGGACTTTTTTCAGGAAGTGTTCATTTTCCCAGAATGCATTGCTGCAGGTGGTCCAGATGGTAATCTATTAAACCTGTTTAAAATTGAATAATTGTGGGTTTTATTTATCTGACAAAGTAATATAACTCTTAATTAATCTTTAAACCAATATATAGATATATAATTCATTAATTTAAAACAATTTATTTATAATTTATTAATTTAAAATTATTAAAATCTTAAATTTGATATATTCCTAATTTCTTGTGATAACAAAATGAAATGAGGGAAACAGAGTCAGGGAGAGAAGCCTGTCCGGGCTAGCCCTCCCCCGCCGGATCGGGCTGTGTACTCTGTCCCCCCCTTTAACTCTCTCACTTACTGAAGTGAGGGAAAAAAGGGAGAAGAGTGATTCTTTTAATGAATGAAATACTTGAGTTTTCAATATGCTAATTTTAATTGTTTCGTGATTTCCTCTAGGGTTTGTTTATAAAGGTTGATCTCTGGTAAGTCTGGGTGGTGTATTATTTTCTAGAAACTTAATATTCATCTTTTTTCAGATTTGAAGACAGAGCTCAGGTCTGGGTTTTTTCTGTCTCTTGCTTTGAATAAACTCTGCTGGTTCTAGTCTTTGTTCCTGACCTTTCTTGTGGTTTAGAAGTATCGTTATCAGTTACACTGGGTTATGTTTGAGGATTTGGGGTCCTTAGACTAGTTCTTTACTCCTTTGTGTCACCCATCAGTTCACATCCTTGCGTTGATTCTTGGTTGCAGGTGTAGGGAGCCTAAGAGAGAGAGAAAAAAAGGCGTTTTCCTATTTCCTATTGGAAATGGAGGAGAGAGGAGAATTGTTTTGGTGGGAATATGCAAATCGTTTTTCAAAGAGGGCTCGCTCGTCCGATGGCTCGGGCTGGGTTAGGGTTAGAAGAGATATCTCGATGACACCCCCTGCTTCGTCCAACGACTGGGCAGTTTGGATTAGGGCGCCAAAGGCAATGCACTGGCCGACGCTCGTCATTAAGACCCCCCATTCTCACATATTCCCTTTGCCAAATTGGTTTTTTTTATTTTTAAAAAAACGAGGTGGTTGTTTGTTAAATTTAAACGGAGTTGGTTGGACTATTTTTTTCTATAGGCACTATTTTGATTTCCTAGTTTGATTGAACACATCATCAGTAGTTGACCTCAGGATCACTGGATGTTTCGGCCATTACGACTAGACACCCTCACCTGAGGGAGGCCCAGCCGAGGTTGATCAAACCTCAGTGTGTGTCCAAATAATTTAATTGTAATCTAATTCTAAGGTAATTTAGGAAGGATTAACGGTTTTGTTTAGGAACTGGTTAGGGTAAGGTTTTAGGGTTAGGCATCAGATTACTATCTTAGGTTTAGGCCTGGGTTCCTTGGTTAGGGTTAGAATAAGGGTTAGGGTTAGGCCTAGATTTACCAGGTTAGGTTCAGGCGTTAGGTTCAGGCGTCAGGTTAACTTGGTTAGGTTTTAGAGTAAAGGTTTTGGTTAAGGTTAGGATAATGGTTAAAATTCTGAATGAGGTGTAGGGCTCTGGTTCTGAGTTCCAGTCCTAGAAGAGACTCTGGAGTGAGCATCCTTTCAGGTTTAAGCCTCTTCAGTAGTTCGACCTTGATAGGACAGCTGGGTCATACTCACACACTGCTCAGGGGTCAGTGGGGGTTGAAGCATCACGGTGTTCATCCTTCTGTTGGTTTTGAAGCAGGAGCTGAATGCTGTGAAGCTAGGAGCTAGAACCTAAAAGCTAGAACCTAGAAGCTAGGAGCTAGGAGCTATGAAGCCAATTAAGTTTTAAATTATAAGTGCTGTTCTGGGTTTCATACACCGCTAGACACCAGGACATGCTTTAATCTTATTACAACAGCAGACTGATCTTGGATTCCTCCATGATTTGCCTTAGAGTGCTGCTTGCATGTGTGTCCACTATACTCTGTGTGTAGTCACTCTTAGTTATGGTGTTATCACGTTTTAAATTTTATACTCTAACATGGTCTTTGTTAAGAGTTCTTCCTCTGGGGATGGTAATTATCCTATAATTTTAATTTTGTGTGGCTAATCTGCAGAGATATTTAGAGAAAAACGGGACTTTTTTCAGGAAGTGTTCATTTTCCCAGAATGCATTGCTGCAGGTGGTCCAGATGGTAATCTATTAAACCTGTTTAAAATTGAATAATTGTGGGTTTTATTTATCTGACAAAGTAATATAACTCTTAATTAATCTTTAAACCAATATATAGATATATAATTCATTAATTTAAAACAATTTATTTATAATTTATTAATTTAAAATTATTAAAATCTTAAATTTGATATATTCCTAATTTCTTGTGATAACAAAATGAAATGAGGGAAACAGAGTCAGGGAGAGAAGCCTGTCCGGGCTAGCCCTCCCCCGCCGGATCGGGCTGTGTACTCTGTCCCCCCCTTTAACTCTCTCACTTACTGAAGTGAGGGAAAAAAGGGAGAAGAGTGATTCTTTTAATGAATGAAATACTTGAGTTTTCAATATGCTAATTTTAATTGTTTCGTGATTTCCTCTAGGGTTTGTTTATAAAGGTTGATCTCTGGTAAGTCTGGGTGGTGTATTATTTTCTAGAAACTTAATATTCATCTTTTTTCAGATTTGAAGACAGAGCTCAGGTCTGGGTTTTTTCTGTCTCTTGCTTTGAATAAACTCTGCTGGTTCTAGTCTTTGTTCCTGACCTTTCTTGTGGTTTAGAAGTATCGTTATCAGTTACACTGGGTTATGTTTGAGGATTTGGGGTCCTTAGACTAGTTCTTTACTCCTTTGTGTCACCCATCAGTTCACATCCTTGCGTTGATTCTTGGTTGCAGGTGTAGGGAGCCTAAGAGAGAGAGAAAAAAAGGCGTTTTCCTATTTCCTATTGGAAATGGAGGAGAGAGGAGAATTGTTTTGGTGGGAATATGCAAATCGTTTTTCAAAGAGGGCTCGCTCGTCCGATGGCTCGGGCTGGGTTAGGGTTAGAAGAGAT
The DNA here is from genome assembly GCF_963576545.1 of Limanda limanda. NCBI lineage: Eukaryota > Metazoa > Chordata > Actinopteri > Pleuronectiformes > Pleuronectidae > Limanda > Limanda limanda. The sequence continues at coordinate 30,056 of NC_083646.1, read as the reverse complement.
ATCTCGATGACACCCCCTGCTTCGTCCAACGACTGGGCAGTTTGGATTAGGGCGCCAAAGGCAATGCACTGGCCGACGCTCGTCATTAAGACCCCCCATTCTCACATATTCCCTTTGCCAAATTGTTTTTTTTTATTTTTAAAAAAACGAGGTGGTTGTTTGTTAAATTTAAACGGAGTTGGTTGGACTATTTTTTTCTATAGGCACTATTTTGATTTCCTAGTTTGATTGAACACATCATCAGTAGTTGACCTCAGGATCACTGGATGTTTCGGCCATTACGACTAGACACCCTCACCTGAGGGAGGCCCAGCCGAGGTTGATCAAACCTCAGTGTGTGTCCAAATAATTTAATTGTAATCTAATTCTAAGGTAATTTAGGAAGGATTAACGGTTTTGTTTAGGAACTGGTTAGGGTAAGGTTTTAGGGTTAGGCATCAGATTACTATCTTAGGTTTAGGCCTGGGTTCCTTGGTTAGGGTTAGAATAAGGGTTAGGGTTAGGCCTAGATTTACCAGGTTAGGTTCAGGCGTTAGGTTCAGGCGTCAGGTTAACTTGGTTAGGTTTTAGAGTAAAGGTTTTGGTTAAGGTTAGGATAATGGTTAAAATTCTGAATGAGGTGTAGGGCTCTGGTTCTGAGTTCCAGTCCTAGAAGAGACTCTGGAGTGAGCATCCTTTCAGGTTTAAGCCTCTTCAGTAGTTCGACCTTGATAGGACAGCTGGGTCATACTCACACACTGCTCAGGGGTCAGTGGGGGTTGAAGCATCACGGTGTTCATCCTTCTGTTGGTTTTGAAGCAGGAGCTGAATGCTGTGAAGCTAGGAGCTAGAACCTAAAAGCTAGAACCTAGAAGCTAGGAGCTAGGAGCTATGAAGCCAATTAAGTTTTAAATTATAAGTGCTGTTCTGGGTTTCATACACCGCTAGACACCAGGACATGCTTTAATCTTATTACAACAGCAGACTGATCTTGGATTCCTCCATGATTTGCCTTAGAGTGCTGCTTGCATGTGTGTCCACTATACTCTGTGTGTAGTCACTCTTAGTTATGGTGTTATCACGTTTTAAATTTTATACTCTAACATGGTCTTTGTTAAGAGTTCTTCCTCTGGGGATGGTAATTATCCTATAATTTTAATTTTGTGTGGCTAATCTGCAGAGATATTTAGAGAAAAACGGGACTTTTTTCAGGAAGTGTTCATTTTCCCAGAATGCATTGCTGCAGGTGGTCCAGATGGTAATCTATTAAACCTGTTTAAAATTGAATAATTGTGGGTTTTATTTATCTGACAAAGTAATATAACTCTTAATTAATCTTTAAACCAATATATAGATATATAATTCATTAATTTAAAACAATTTATTTATAATTTATTAATTTAAAATTATTAAAATCTTAAATTTGATATATTCCTAATTTCTTGTGATAACAAAATGAAATGAGGGAAACAGAGTCAGGGAGAGAAGCCTGTCCGGGCTAGCCCTCCCCCGCCGGATCGGGCTGTGTACTCTGTCCCCCCCTTTAACTCTCTCACTTACTGAAGTGAGGGAAAAAAGGGAGAAGAGTGATTCTTTTAATGAATGAAATACTTGAGTTTTCAATATGCTAATTTTAATTGTTTCGTGATTTCCTCTAGGGTTTGTTTATAAAGGTTGATCTCTGGTAAGTCTGGGTGGTGTATTATTTTCTAGAAACTTAATATTCATCTTTTTTCAGATTTGAAGACAGAGCTCAGGTCTGGGTTTTTTCTGTCTCTTGCTTTGAATAAACTCTGCTGGTTCTAGTCTTTGTTCCTGACCTTTCTTGTGGTTTAGAAGTATCGTTATCAGTTACACTGGGTTATGTTTGAGGATTTGGGGTCCTTAGACTAGTTCTTTACTCCTTTGTGTCACCCATCAGTTCACATCCTTGCGTTGATTCTTGGTTGCAGGTGTAGGGAGCCTAAGAGAGAGAGAAAAAAAGGCGTTTTCCTATTTCCTATTGGAAATGGAGGAGAGAGGAGAATTGTTTTGGTGGGAATATGCAAATCGTTTTTCAAAGAGGGCTCGCTCGTCCGATGGCTCGGGCTGGGTTAGGGTTAGAAGAGATATCTCGATGACACCCCCTGCTTCGTCCAACGACTGGGCAGTTTGGATTAGGGCGCCAAAGGCAATGCACTGGCCGACGCTCGTCATTAAGACCCCCCATTCTCACATATTCCCTTTGCCAAATTGTTTTTTTTTATTTTTAAAAAAACGAGGTGGTTGTTTGTTAAATTTAAACGGAGTTGGTTGGACTATTTTTTTCTATAGGCACTATTTTGATTTCCTAGTTTGATTGAACACATCATCAGTAGTTGACCTCAGGATCACTGGATGTTTCGGCCATTACGACTAGACACCCTCACCTGAGGGAGGCCCAGCCGAGGTTGATCAAACCTCAGTGTGTGTCCAAATAATTTAATTGTAATCTAATTCTAAGGTAATTTAGGAAGGATTAACGGTTTTGTTTAGGAACTGGTTAGGGTAAGGTTTTAGGGTTAGGCATCAGATTACTATCTTAGGTTTAGGCCTGGGTTCCTTGGTTAGGGTTAGAATAAGGGTTAGGGTTAGGCCTAGATTTACCAGGTTAGGTTCAGGCGTTAGGTTCAGGCGTCAGGTTAACTTGGTTAGGTTTTAGAGTAAAGGTTTTGGTTAAGGTTAGGATAATGGTTAAAATTCTGAATGAGGTGTAGGGCTCTGGTTCTGAGTTCCAGTCCTAGAAGAGACTCTGGAGTGAGCATCCTTTCAGGTTTAAGCCTCTTCAGTAGTTCGACCTTGATAGGACAGCTGGGTCATACTCACACACTGCTCAGGGGTCAGTGGGGGTTGAAGCATCACGGTGTTCATCCTTCTGTTGGTTTTGAAGCAGGAGCTGAATGCTGTGAAGCTAGGAGCTAGAACCTAAAAGCTAGAACCTAGAAGCTAGGAGCTAGGAGCTATGAAGCCAATTAAGTTTTAAATTATAAGTGCTGTTCTGGGTTTCATACACCGCTAGACACCAGGACATGCTTTAATCTTATTACAACAGCAGACTGATCTTGGATTCCTCCATGATTTGCCTTAGAGTGCTGCTTGCATGTGTGTCCACTATACTCTGTGTGTAGTCACTCTTAGTTATGGTGTTATCACGTTTTAAATTTTATACTCTAACATGGTCTTTGTTAAGAGTTCTTCCTCTGGGGATGGTAATTATCCTATAATTTTAATTTTGTGTGGCTAATCTGCAGAGATATTTAGAGAAAAACGGGACTTTTTTCAGGAAGTGTTCATTTTCCCAGAATGCATTGCTGCAGGTGGTCCAGATGGTAATCTATTAAACCTGTTTAAAATTGAATAATTGTGGGTTTTATTTATCTGACAAAGTAATATAACTCTTAATTAATCTTTAAACCAATATATAGATATATAATTCATTAATTTAAAACAATTTATTTATAATTTATTAATTTAAAATTATTAAAATCTTAAATTTGATATATTCCTAATTTCTTGTGATAACAAAATGAAATGAGGGAAACAGAGTCAGGGAGAGAAGCCTGTCCGGGCTAGCCCTCCCCCGCCGGATCGGGCTGTGTACTCTGTCCCCCCCTTTAACTCTCTCACTTACTGAAGTGAGGGAAAAAAGGGAGAAGAGTGATTCTTTTAATGAATGAAATACTTGAGTTTTCAATATGCTAATTTTAATTGTTTCGTGATTTCCTCTAGGGTTTGTTTATAAAGGTTGATCTCTGGTAAGTCTGGGTGGTGTATTATTTTCTAGAAACTTAATATTCATCTTTTTTCAGATTTGAAGACAGAGCTCAGGTCTGGGTTTTTTCTGTCTCTTGCTTTGAATAAACTCTGCTGGTTCTAGTCTTTGTTCCTGACCTTTCTTGTGGTTTAGAAGTATCGTTATCAGTTACACTGGGTTATGTTTGAGGATTTGGGGTCCTTAGACTAGTTCTTTACTCCTTTGTGTCACCCATCAGTTCACATCCTTGCGTTGATTCTTGGTTGCAGGTGTAGGGAGCCTAAGAGAGAGAGAAAAAAAGGCGTTTTCCTATTTCCTATTGGAAATGGAGGAGAGAGGAGAATTGTTTTGGTGGGAATATGCAAATCGTTTTTCAAAGAGGGCTCGCTCGTCCGATGGCTCGGGCTGGGTTAGGGTTAGAAGAGATATCTCGATGACACCCCCTGCTTCGTCCAACGACTGGGCAGTTTGGATTAGGGCGCCAAAGGCAATGCACTGGCCGACGCTCGTCATTAAGACCCCCCATTCTCACATATTCCCTTTGCCAAATTGGTTTTTTTTATTTTTAAAAAAACGAGGTGGTTGTTTGTTAAATTTAAACGGAGTTGGTTGGACTATTTTTTTCTATAGGCACTATTTTGATTTCCTAGTTTGATTGAACACATCATCAGTAGTTGACCTCAGGATCACTGGATGTTTCGGCCATTACGACTAGACACCCTCACCTGAGGGAGGCCCAGCCGAGGTTGATCAAACCTCAGTGTGTGTCCAAATAATTTAATTGTAATCTAATTCTAAGGTAATTTAGGAAGGATTAACGGTTTTGTTTAGGAACTGGTTAGGGTAAGGTTTTAGGGTTAGGCATCAGATTACTATCTTAGGTTTAGGCCTGGGTTCCTTGGTTAGGGTTAGAATAAGGGTTAGGGTTAGGCCTAGATTTACCAGGTTAGGTTCAGGCGTTAGGTTCAGGCGTCAGGTTAACTTGGTTAGGTTTAGAGTAAAGGTTTTGGTTAAGGTTAGGATAATGGTTAAAATTCTGAATGAGGTGTAGGGCTCTGGTTCTGAGTTCCAGTCCTAGAAGAGACTCTGGAGTGAGCATCCCTTCAGGTTTAAGCCTCTTCAGTAGTTCGACCTTGATAGGACAGCTGGGTCATACTCACACACTGCTCAGGGGTCAGTGGGGGTTGAAGCATCACGGTGTTCATCCTTCTGTTGGTTTTGAAGCAGGAGCTGAATGCTGTGAAGCTAGGAGCTAGAACCTAAAAGCTAGAACCTAGAAGCTAGGAGCTAGGAGCTATGAAGCTAATTAAGTTTTAAATTAAAAGTGCTGTTCTGGGTTTCATACACCGCTAGACACCAGGACATGCTTTAATCTTATTACAACAGCAGACTGATCTTGGATTCCTCCATGATTTGCCTTAGAGTGCTGCTTGCATGTGTGTCCACTATACTCTGTCTGTAGTCACTCTTAGTTATGGTGTTATCACGTTTTAAATTTTATACTCTAACATGGTCTTTGTTAAGAGTTCTTCCTCTGGGGATGGTAATTATCCTATATTTTTAATTTTGTGTGGCTAATCTGCAGAGATATTTAGAGAAAAACGGGACTTTTTTCAGGAAGTGTTCATTTTCCCAGAATGCATTGCTGCAGGTGGTCCAGATGGTAATCTATTAAACCTGTTTAAAATTGAATAATTGTGGGTTTTATTTATCTGACAAAGTAATATAACTCTTAATTAATCATTAAACCAATATATAGATATATAATTCATTAATTTAAAACAATTTATTTATAATTTATTAATTTAAAATTATTAAAATCTTAAATTTGATATATTCCTAATTTCTTGTGATAACAAAATGAAATGAGGGAAACAGAGTCAGGGAGAGAAGCCTGTCCGGGCTAGCCCTCCCCCGCCGGATCGGGCTGTGTACTCTGTCCCCCCCTTTAACTCTCTCACTTACTGAAGTGAGGGAAAAAAGGGAGAAGAGTGATTCTTTTAATGAATGAAATACTTGAGTTTTCAATATGCTAATTTTAATTGTTTCGTGATTTCCTCTAGGGTTTGTTTATAAAGGTTGATCTCTGGTAAGTCTGGGTGGTGTATTATTTTCTAGAAACTTAATATTCATCTTTTTTCAGATTTGAAGACAGAGCTCAGGTCTGGGTTTTTTCTGTCTCTTGCTTTGAATAAACTCTGCTGGTTCTAGTCTTTGTTCCTGACCTTTCTTGTGGTTTAGAAGTATCGTTATCAGTTACACTGGGTTATGTTTGAGGATTTGGGGTCCTTAGACTAGTTCTTTACTCCTTTGTGTCACCCATCAGTTCACATCCTTGCGTTGATTCTTGGTTGCAGGTGTAGGGAGCCTAAGAGAGAGAGAAAAAAAAAAAAAAAAAAAAAAAAAAAGGCGTTTTCCTATTTCCTATTGGAAATGGAGGAGAGAGGAGAATTGTTTTGGTGGGAATATGCAAATCGTTTTTCAAAGAGGGCTCGCTCGTCCGATGGCTCGGGCTGGGTTAGGGTTAGAAGAGATATCTCGATGACACCCCCTGCTTCGTCCAACGACTGGGCAGTTTGGATTAGGGCGCCAAAGGCAATGCACTGGCCGACGCTCGTCATTAAGACCCCCCATTCTCACATATTCCCTTTGCCAAATTGGTTTTTTTTATATTTTTAAAAAAACGAGGTGGTTGTTTGTTTAATTTAAACGGAGTTGGTTGGCCTATTTTTTTCTATATAGGCACTATTTTGATTTCCTAGTTTGATTGAACACATCATCAGTAGTTGACCTCAGGATCACTGGATGTTTCGGCCATTACGACTAGACACCCTCACCTGAGGGAGGCCCAGCCGAGGTTGATCAAACCCCAGTGTGTGTCCAAATAATTTAATTGTAATCTAATTCTAAGGTAATTTAGGAAGGATTAACGGTTTTGTTTAGGAACTGGTTAGGGTAAGGTTTTAGGGTTAGGCATCAGATTACTATCTTAGGTTTAGGCCTGGGTTCCTTGGTTAGGGTTAGAATAAGGGTTAGGGTTAGGCCTAGATTTACCAGGTTAGGTTCAGGCGTTAGGTTCAGGCGTCAGGTTAACTTGGTTAGGTTTAGAGTAAAGGTTTTGGTTAAGGTTAGGATAATGGTTAAAATTCTGAATGAGGTGTAGGGCTCTGGTTCTGAGTTCCAGTCCTAGAAGAGACTCTGGAGTGAGCATCCCTTCAGGTTTAAGCCTCTTCAGTAGTTCGACCTTGATAGGACAGCTGGGTCATACTCACACACTGCTCAGGGGTCAGTGGGGGTTGAAGCATCACGGTGTTCATCCTTCTGTTGGTTTTGAAGCAGGAGCTGAATGCTGTGAAGCTAGGAGCTAGAACCTAAAAGCTAGAACCTAGAAGCTAGGAGCTAGGAGCTATGAAGCTAATTAAGTTTTAAATTAAAAGTGCTGTTCTGGGTTTCATACACCGCTAGACACCAGGACATGCTTTAATCTTATTACAACAGCAGACTGATCTTGGATTCCTCCATGATTTGCCTTAGAGTGCTGCTTGCATGTGTGTCCACTATACTCTGTCTGTAGTCACTCTTAGTTATGGTGTTATCACGTTTTAAATTTTATACTCTAACATGGTCTTTGTTAAGAGTTCTTCCTCTGGGGATGGTAATTATCCTATATTTTTAATTTTGTGTGGCTAATCTGCAGAGATATTTAGAGAAAAACGGGACTTTTTTCAGGAAGTGTTCATTTTCCCAGAATGCATTGCTGCAGGTGGTCCAGATGGTAATCTATTAAACCTGTTTAAAATTGAATAATTGTGGGTTTTATTTATCTGACAAAGTAATATAACTCTTAATTAATCATTAAACCAATATATAGATATATAATTCATTAATTTAAAACAATTTATTTATAATTTATTAATTTAAAATTATTAAAATCTTAAATTTGATATATTCCTAATTTCTTGTGATAACAAAATGAAATGAGGGAAACAGAGTCAGGGAGAGAAGCCTGTCCGGGCTAGCCCTCCCCCGCCGGATCGGGCTGTGTACTCTGTCCCCCCCTTTAACTCTCTCACTTACTGAAGTGAGGGAAAAAAGGGAGAAGAGTGATTCTTTTAATGAATGAAATACTTGAGTTTTCAATATGCTAATTTTAATTGTTTCGTGATTTCCTCTAGGGTTTGTTTATAAAGGTTGATCTCTGGTAAGTCTGGGTGGTGTATTATTTTCTAGAAACTTAATATTCATCTTTTTTCAGATTTGAAGACAGAGCTCAGGTCTGGGTTTTTTCTGTCTCTTGCTTTGAATAAACTCTGCTGGTTCTAGTCTTTGTTCCTGACCTTTCTTGTGGTTTAGAAGTATCGTTATCAGTTACACTGGGTTATGTTTGAGGATTTGGGGTCCTTAGACTAGTTCTTTACTCCTTTGTGTCACCCATCAGTTCACATCCTTGCGTTGATTCTTGGTTGCAGGTGTAGGGAGCCTAAGAGAGAGAGAAAAAAAGGCGTTTTCCTATTTCCTATTGGAAATGGAGGAGAGAGGAGAATTGTTTTGGTGGGAATATGCAAATCGTTTTTCAAAGAGGGCTCGCTCGTCCGATGGCTCGGGCTGGGTTAGGGTTAGAAGAGATATCTCGATGACACCCCCTGCTTCGTCCAACGACTGGGCAGTTTGGATTAGGGCGCCAAAGGCAATGCACTGGCCGACGCTCGTCATTAAGACCCCCCATTCTCACATATTCCCTTTGCCAAATTGGTTTTTTTTATTTTTAAAAAAACGAGGTGGTTGTTTGTTTAATTTAAACGGAGTTGGTTGGCCTATTTTTTTCTATATAGGCACTATTTTGATTTCCTAGTTTGATTGAACACATCATCAGTAGTTGACCTCAGGATCACTGGATGTTTCGGCCATTACGACTAGACACCCTCACCTGAGGGAGGCCCAGCCGAGGTTGATCAAACCCCAGTGTGTGTCCAAATAATTTAATTGTAATCTAATTCTAAGGTAATTTAGGAAGGATTAACGGTTTTGTTTAGGAACTGGTTAGGGTAAGGTTTTAGGGTTAGGCATCAGATTACTATCTTAGGTTTAGGCCTGGGTTCCTTGGTTAGGGTTAGAATAAGGGTTAGGGTTAGGCCTAGATTTACCAGGTTAGGTTCAGGCGTTAGGTTCAGGCGTCAGGTTAACTTGGTTAGGTTTAGAGTAAAGGTTTTGGTTAAGGTTAGGATAATGGTTAAAATTCTGAATGAGGTGTAGGGCTCTGGTTCTGAGTTCCAGTCCTAGAAGAGACTCTGGAGTGAGCATCCCTTCAGGTTTAAGCCTCTTCAGTAGTTCGACCTTGATAGGACAGCTGGGTCATACTCACACACTGCTCAGGGGTCAGTGGGGGTTGAAGCATCACGGTGTTCATCCTTCTGTTGGTTTTGAAGCAGGAGCTGAATGCTGTGAAGCTAGGAGCTAGAACCTAAAAGCTAGAACCTAGAAGCTAGGAGCTAGGAGCTATGAAGCTAATTAAGTTTTAAATTAAAAGTGCTGTTCTGGGTTTCATACACCGCTAGACACCAGGACATGCTTTAATCTTATTACAACAGCAGACTGATCTTGGATTCCTCCATGATTTGCCTTAGAGTGCTGCTTGCATGTGTGTCCACTATACTCTGTCTGTAGTCACTCTTAGTTATGGTGTTATCACGTTTTAAATTTTATACTCTAACATGGTCTTTGTTAAGAGTTCTTCCTCTGGGGATGGTAATTATCCTATATTTTTAATTTTGTGTGGCTAATCTGCAGAGATATTTAGAGAAAAACGGGACTTTTTTCAGGAAGTGTTCATTTTCCCAGAATGCATTGCTGCAGGTGGTCCAGATGGTAATCTATTAAACCTGTTTAAAATTGAATAATTGTGGGTTTTATTTATCTGACAAAGTAATATAACTCTTAATTAATCATTAAACCAATATATAGATATATAATTCATTAATTTAAAACAATTTATTTATAATTTATTAATTTAAAATTATTAAAATCTTAAATTTGATATATTCCTAATTTCTTGTGATAACAAAATGAAATGAGGGAAACAGAGTCAGGGAGAGAAGCCTGTCCGGGCTAGCCCTCCCCCGCCGGATCGGGCTGTGTACTCTGTCCCCCCCTTTAACTCTCTCACTTACTGAAGTGAGGGAAAAAAGGGAGAAGAGTGATTCTTTTAATGAATGAAATACTTGAGTTTTCAATATGCTAATTTTAATTGTTTCGTGATTTCCTCTAGGGTTTGTTTATAAAGGTTGATCTCTGGTAAGTCTGGGTGGTGTATTATTTTCTAGAAACTTAATATTCATCTTTTTTCAGATTTGAAGACAGAGCTCAGGTCTGGGTTTTTTCTGTCTCTTGCTTTGAATAAACTCTGCTGGTTCTAGTCTTTGTTCCTGACCTTTCTTGTGGTTTAGAAGTATCGTTATCAGTTACACTGGGTTATGTTTGAGGATTTGGGGTCCTTAGACTAGTTCTTTACTCCTTTGTGTCACCCATCAGTTCACATCCTTGCGTTGATTCTTGGTTGCAGGTGTAGGGAGCCTAAGAGAGAGAGAAAAAAAGGCGTTTTCCTATTTCCTATTGGAAATGGAGGAGAGAGGAGAATTGTTTTGGTGGGAATATGCAAATCGTTTTTCAAAGAGGGCTCGCTCGTCCGATGGCTCGGGCTGGGTTAGGGTTAGAAGAGATATCTCGATGACACCCCCTGCTTCGTCCAACGACTGGGCAGTTTGGATTAGGGCGCCAAAGGCAATGCACTGGCCGACGCTCGTCATTAAGACCCCCCATTCTCACATATTCCCTTTGCCAAATTGGTTTTTTTTATTTTTAAAAAAACGAGGTGGTTGTTTGTTTAATTTAAACGGAGTTGGTTGGCCTATTTTTTTCTATATAGGCACTATTTTGATTTCCTAGTTTGATTGAACACATCATCAGTAGTTGACCTCAGGATCACTGGATGTTTCGGCCATTACGACTAGACACCCTCACCTGAGGGAGGCCCAGCCGAGGTTGATCAAACCCCAGTGTGTGTCCAAATAATTTAATTGTAATCTAATTCTAAGGTAATTTAGGAAGGATTAACGGTTTTGTTTAGGAACTGGTTAGGGTAAGGTTTTAGGGTTAGGCATCAGATTACTATCTTAGGTTTAGGCCTGGGTTCCTTGGTTAGGGTTAGAATAAGGGTTAGGGTTAGGCCTAGATTTACCAGGTTAGGTTCAGGCGTTAGGTTCAGGCGTCAGGTTAACTTGGTTAGGTTTAGAGTAAAGGTTTTGGTTAAGGTTAGGATAATGGTTAAAATTCTGAATGAGGTGTAGGGCTCTGGTTCTGAGTTCCAGTCCTAGAAGAGACTCTGGAGTGAGCATCCCTTCAGGTTTAAGCCTCTTCAGTAGTTCGACCTTGATAGGACAGCTGGGTCATACTCACACACTGCTCAGGGGTCAGTGGGGGTTGAAGCATCACGGTGTTCATCCTTCTGTTGGTTTTGAAGCAGGAGCTGAATGCTGTGAAGCTAGGAGCTAGAACCTAAAAGCTAGAACCTAGAAGCTAGGAGCTAGGAGCTATGAAGCTAATTAAGTTTTAAATTAAAAGTGCTGTTCTGGGTTTCATACACCGCTAGACACCAGGACATGCTTTAATCTTATTACAACAGCAGACTGATCTTGGATTCCTCCATGATTTGCCTTAGAGTGCTGCTTGCATGTGTGTCCACTATACTCTGTCTGTAGTCACTCTTAGTTATGGTGTTATCACGTTTTAAATTTTATACTCTAACATGGTCTTTGTTAAGAGTTCTTCCTCTGGGGATGGTAATTATCCTATATTTTTAATTTTGTGTGGCTAATCTGCAGAGATATTTAGAGAAAAACGGGACTTTTTTCAGGAAGTGTTCATTTTCCCAGAATGCATTGCTGCAGGTGGTCCAGATGGTAATCTATTAAACCTGTTTAAAATTGAATAATTGTGGGTTTTATTTATCTGACAAAGTAATATAACTCTTAATTAATCATTAAACCAATATATAGATATATAATTCATTAATTTAAAACAATTTATTTATAATTTATTAATTTAAAATTATTAAAATCTTAAATTTGATATATTCCTAATTTCTTGTGATAACAAAATGAAATGAGGGAAACAGAGTCAGGGAGAGAAGCCTGTCCGGGCTAGCCCTCCCCCGCCGGATCGGGCTGTGTACTCTGTCCCCCCCTTTAACTCTCTCACTTACTGAAGTGAGGGAAAAAAGGGAGAAGAGTGATTCTTTTAATGAATGAAATACTTGAGTTTTCAATATGCTAATTTTAATTGTTTCGTGATTTCCTCTAGGGTTTGTTTATAAAGGTTGATCTCTGGTAAGTCTGGGTGGTGTATTATTTTCTAGAAACTTAATATTCATCTTTTTTCAGATTTGAAGACAGAGCTCAGGTCTGGGTTTTTTCTGTCTCTTGCTTTGAATAAACTCTGCTGGTTCTAGTCTTTGTTCCTGACCTTTCTTGTGGTTTAGAAGTATCGTTATCAGTTACACTGGGTTATGTTTGAGGATTTGGGGTCCTTAGACTAGTTCTTTACTCCTTTGTGTCACCCATCAGTTCACATCCTTGCGTTGATTCTTGGTTGCAGGTGTAGGGAGCCTAAGAGAGAGAGAAAAAAAGGCGTTTTCCTATTTCCTATTGGAAATGGAGGAGAGAGGAGAATTGTTTTGGTGGGAATATGCAAATCGTTTTTCAAAGAGGGCTCGCTCGTCCGATGGCTCGGGCTGGGTTAGGGTTAGAAGAGATATCTCGATGACACCCCCTGCTTCGTCCAACGACTGGGCAGTTTGGATTAGGGCGCCAAAGGCAATGCACTGGCCGACGCTCGTCATTAAGACCCCCCATTCTCACATATTCCCTTTGCCAAATTGGTTTTTTTTAATTTTTAAAAAAACGAGGTGGTTGTTTGTTTAATTTAAACGGAGTTGGTTGGCCTATTTTTTTCTATATAGGCACTATTTTGATTTCCTAGTTTGATTGAACACATCATCAGTAGTTGACCTCAGGATCACTGGATGTTTCGGCCATTACGACTAGACACCCTCACCTGAGGGAGGCCCAGCCGAGGTTGATCAAACCCCAGTGTGTGTCCAAATAATTTAATTGTAATCTAATTCTAAGGTAATTTAGGAAGGATTAACGGTTTTGTTTAGGAACTGGTTAGGGTAAGGTTTTAGGGTTAGGCATCAGATTACTATCTTAGGTTTAGGCCTGGGTTCCTTGGTTAGGGTTAGAATAAGGGTTAGGGTTAGGCCTAGATTTACCAGGTTAGGTTCAGGCGTTAGGTTCAGGCGTCAGGTTAACTTGGTTAGGTTTAGAGTAAAGGTTTTGGTTAAGGTTAGGATAATGGTTAAAATTCTGAATGAGGTGTAGGGCTCTGGTTCTGAGTTCCAGTCCTAGAAGAGACTCTGGAGTGAGCATCCCTTCAGGTTTAAGCCTCTTCAGTAGTTCGACCTTGATAGGACAGCTGGGTCATACTCACACACTGCTCAGGGGTCAGTGGGGGTTGAAGCATCACGGTGTTCATCCTTCTGTTGGTTTTGAAGCAGGAGCTGAATGCTGTGAAGCTAGGAGCTAGAACCTAAAAGCTAGAACCTAGAAGCTAGGAGCTAGGAGCTATGAAGCTAATTAAGTTTTAAATTAAAAGTGCTGTTCTGGGTTTCATACACCGCTAGACACCAGGACATGCTTTAATCTTATTACAACAGCAGACTGATCTTGGATTCCTCCATGATTTGCCTTAGAGTGCTGCTTGCATGTGTGTCCACTATACTCTGTCTGTAGTCACTCTTAGTTATGGTGTTATCACGTTTTAAATTTTATACTCTAACATGGTCTTTGTTAAGAGTTCTTCCTCTGGGGATGGTAATTATCCTATATTTTTAATTTTGTGTGGCTAATCTGCAGAGATATTTAGAGAAAAACGGGACTTTTTTCAGGAAGTGTTCATTTTCCCAGAATGCATTGCTGCAGGTGGTCCAGATGGTAATCTATTAAACCTGTTTAAAATTGAATAATTGTGGGTTTTATTTATCTGACAAAGTAATATAACTCTTAATTAATCATTAAACCAATATATAGATATATAATTCATTAATTTAAAACAATTTATTTATAATTTATTAATTTAAAATTATTAAAATCTTAAATTTGATATATTCCTAATTTCTTGTGATAACAAAATGAAATGAGGGAAACAGAGTCAGGGAGAGAAGCCTGTCCGGGCTAGCCCTCCCCCGCCGGATCGGGCTGTGTACTCTGTCCCCCCCTTTAACTCTCTCACTTACTGAAGTGAGGGAAAAAAGGGAGAAGAGTGATTCTTTTAATGAATGAAATACTTGAGTTTTCAATATGCTAATTTTAATTGTTTCGTGATTTCCTCTAGGGTTTGTTTATAAAGGTTGATCTCTGGTAAGTCTGGGTGGTGTATTATTTTCTAGAAACTTAATATTCATCTTTTTTCAGATTTGAAGACAGAGCTCAGGTCTGGGTTTTTTCTGTCTCTTGCTTTGAATAAACTCTGCTGGTTCTAGTCTTTGTTCCTGACCTTTCTTGTGGTTTAGAAGTATCGTTATCAGTTACACTGGGTTATGTTTGAGGATTTGGGGTCCTTAGACTAGTTCTTTACTCCTTTGTGTCACCCATCAGTTCACATCCTTGCGTTGATTCTTGGTTGCAGGTGTAGGGAGCCTAAGAGAGAGAGAAAAAAAGGCGTTTTCCTATTTCCTATTGGAAATGGAGGAGAGAGGAGAATTGTTTTGGTGGGAATATGCAAATCGTTTTTCAAAGAGGGCTCGCTCGTCCGATGGCTCGGGCTGGGTTAGGGTTAGAAGAGATATCTCGATGACACCCCCTGCTTCGTCCAACGACTGGGCAGTTTGGATTAGGGCGCCAAAGGCAATGCACTGGCCGACGCTCGTCATTAAGACCCCCCATTCTCACATATTCCCTTTGCCAAATTGGTTTTTTTTATTTTTAAAAAAACGAGGTGGTTGTTTGTTAAATTTAAACGGAGTTGGTTGGACTATTTTTTTCTATAGGCACTATTTTGATTTCCTAGTTTGATTGAACACATCATCAGTAGTTGACCTCAGGATCACTGGATGTTTCGGCCATTACGACTAGACACCCTCACCTGAGGGAGGCCCAGCCGAGGTTGATCAAACCTCAGTGTGTGTCCAAATAATTTAATTGTAATCTAATTCTAAGGTAATTTAGGAAGGATTAACGGTTTTGTTTAGGAACTGGTTAGGGTAAGGTTTTAGGGTTAGGCATCAGATTACTATCTTAGGTTTAGGCCTGGGTTCCTTGGTTAGGGTTAGAATAAGGGTTAGGGTTAGGCCTAGATTTACCAGGTTAGGTTCAGGCGTTAGGTTCAGGCGTCAGGTTAACTTGGTTAGGTTTTAGAGTAAAGGTTTTGGTTAAGGTTAGGATAATGGTTAAAATTCTGAATGAGGTGTAGGGCTCTGGTTCTGAGTTCCAGTCCTAGAAGAGACTCTGGAGTGAGCATCCTTTCAGGTTTAAGCCTCTTCAGTAGTTCGACCTTGATAGGACAGCTGGGTCATACTCACACACTGCTCAGGGGTCAGTGGGGGTTAGGGTTAGGGTTAGGGTTAGGGTTAGGGTTAGGGTTAGGTTTGGGTTTGGGTTGGGGTTCAGGGTTCAGGGTTATGACTTATATGCACTGGCCTACTGACCTGCTAGGTTTCATCCGGTTGGGAAGTTGGTTTACGTAAGGTGGTGGTCAAGTTGGGAAGGCTCAGCTCTCTCATCCCGGGGACCAGGGTACGCTCCCCAGGCAGAGCACGTCCTGCAAGGACCATGGGGCAGAGGCAGAGGTGGGTTTGGCTGCTGCCTGGTTTGGTGCAGATGGTGGGCGTCTCTCTGCCTGATGGAACTTTTATGGGTACAGCTGAAAAAAAGGGGGGGGGGGGTTTTGTTTTTAATATATTAAACTATAAGAAAAAATAAGTTTGTTGGTTTCAAATGAATGAAACAAAAAGAACTATATTGAAAGAAATTTGGCCTAATGGCAGAGACGACGCCCCTGGCACCGGGACCCCCGGTTCGAATCCTCCCGAAGCCATTGGTGTTGATGTTGCGATCGGGGGGTCCTGGGGGTCCCCAGGCAGCAGATCTGGCGGAAAAAGGGGGGGTGGAAAAAACAGGGGGTTTAACAAAGGACAGGTAAGATGGACTGGTGGTTATTTGTCATTTAGACCTGTTGGGATGATGGTGTCCAGTTTGAAGATCCATGATTTCTCTGCTCTTTTTCTCTGCCCAATGGTCCAGTGGTCCTGTGCTTCTAGGCCTGAAATGATTAGACTGCTGACCGGATGACGTTGGAAATGAAGGACCATGGGGGTGGTGAGTTTGCCTTCCCCAATGTTATACAGGTGTTGTTTGAGTCGGGTGAGGATGGTATGTTTTGTTTCGCCGACGTAATGTTTATTGCAGGTGGTGCATGTAATGATGTAAATGACGTTACTGGTGTTTAATGTAAATGTGCCTAATGTAGGGGAAGCTTTATTGCTGTGGATGTTTGAAATGAATTTCCTGTTTCTGTAATGTGTATGGTACTGTGTTTGTGTTGATGGTTTGTTGTCTGAGTACTTGGACCGTATTAATAAGCTATGGAGGTTTTTGTTCTTTCTGTATGCTGATATGGTGGTATGGTTTTTGAAAGCCGGCTGTACTGATTGGGTCTGGGTAAAGTTGTACTTGATAATCCTATGTAAACCGGTGATTTTGTGTGAAAAGGTAGATATAAATGGTACTATGGCGGGGTTGGGGTCAGGGTTGTTGGTTCGGAGAATGATGGCGGTCTCGGAGGGGTTAGGGTTAGGATTTGGGTCAGGGTTAGGGTTAGGATTGGGAGAGTTGGGGTTAGGGTTAGGTTTGGGGAAGGTTCGGTTAGGGTTAGGTTTTGGGTTAGGGTTAGGCTTGGGAAAGCTGGGGTTAGGGTTAGGGTCGGGGGAGGGTGGGTTAGGGTTAGGATATGGGTTTGGGTCAGGGTTGGACTTGGGAGCATTGGGGTTAGGGTTAGGTCCGGGGGGATCTAGGTTAGGGTTAGAGTTAGGCTTAGGAAAGCTGGGGTTAGGGTTAGGGTCGGGGGAGGGTGGGTTAGGGTTAGGATATGGGTTTGGGTCAGGGTTAGACTTGGGAGCATTGGGGTTAGGGTTAGGTCTGGGGGGATCTTGGTTAGGGTTAGGATTTGGGTTGAGGTTGGGATCCGGTTTAGGGTTAGGGTATACCGGTAGGGGACCTGTGGGCGGGATGCCCTCCGAGACCGGGACTTGGGGTGGAGCAATACGGGGAATGAAGCGAGTAGGAGCGAGAGACGCCAAAGTGCTGTTCTTGATTTGGCGGAGGAAGCGTTTTGAGTAGCCCCTTTTCCTGAGACTACAAAAAAGGATGGAGATGGATGAATGAAGATCTATAGCCAGGGATGATATTCTGTAGAAGCGGATGATTTGGGATTTAATGATACCTTTAAATGTGTGTTTCGGATGATAGCTTGTTTTATGGAGCAGGGCGTGTGTATCTGTTGTTTTAAAATAAACCTTGGTGAGTAATTGTGAGTATGATGAATTATTTGACCGGTCAAAAAAAACAGTTGTATCCAGAAAATTTAGGGTTAGGGTTAGGGTTAGGGGTTAGGATAGGGGAAAATGATCCTGCCTCCTTTAAAAAGGTGGCAGGAGGTGCACGGTCCTTCACTCCAGGGGGCTCCCTGGTCCCCATTTGTCACAGGTCCTGTGCCCTTAAACTAGTAATGTAGTTATTACACGCTGTGATTACAGATACGTGGACTATTTATATTAAACTTTAAACGAACTTTTTACAAATATACATTTTTTATGCTTAAGTCTCTCCACTCGTCCGAGGGAGGGTTCGTGGCTTAGTCAGGTAAGTAAATTTTGGTTTAGTCTGGAAGCCCTGTCGCGACGTTTCGAAATCTTTTGTTTCTTCATCAGGCAAGGGCAGGTAAGTATGTCAGTTCGAATTAGTCATGAGTTGTCCCCATTGTGAGTCTCTGTGAGAGCTTGTGTCCCTGCTTTTATATCCCATCTAGCTCCTCCCCTTTGAAGAATTTCCCAGTCCAGAATTTCCCAGTTCCTTGGCATCACAGTTTCCCTTTTTCATCTCAATCCTTTACTATGCTTTTGTTGTGAATTCAGATTAATAGCTCCAGTTATATAATATTTGGGATTTTTTATCACCTACATAACCATACTACACCAAGTTGGGTGGGGCATTTCAGTGTACTTTTTGCCATATTTTTGGTCTATACTCCTGTTACTTCCCAATTAAAGATTTTCAAACCAATTGGTGTGGAGTCTTCGTTTTCGTTCAACAACAAAGTAGTTGGGTGAGGTTATTACAGATAAATTGCCCTGCTTAGGGGTTAGAGGTTAGGTTCAGGCAAGGGGTCCTATGGTTAGGGTTAGAATAGAGGGTCTCTGATTAGGGATAGGGGTTTCATGACTGTCTTCTCAAATTAGAGTTGAAGTCCAGAACATTTGACTAAGAGAGTCATTAAAAGCACAAGACTACTGGACTGAGGACCAGGAAGCGAGAACCCGGAGGAGGCACTGGCGGGTTAGGATAGGGGAAAATGATCCTGCCTCCTTTAAAAAGGTGGCAGGAGGTGCACGGTCCTTCACTCCAGGGGGCTCCCTGGTCCCCATTTGTCACAGGTCCTGTGCCCTTAAACTAGTAATGTAGTTATTACACGCTGTGATTACAGATACGTGGACTATTTATATTAAACTTTAAACGAACTTTTTACAAATATACATTTTTTATGCTTAAGTCTCTCCACTCGTCCGAGGGAGGGTTCGTGGCTTAGTCAGGTAAGTAAATTTTGGTTTAGTCTGGAAGCCCTGTCGCGACGTTTCGAAATCTTTTGTTTCTTCATCAGGCAAGGGCAGGTAAGTATGTCAGTTCGAATTAGTCATGAGTTGTCCCCATTGTGAGTCTCTGTGAGAGCTTGTGTCCCTGCTTTTATATCCCATCTAGCTCCTCCCCTTTGAAGAATTTCCCAGTCCAGAATTTCCCAGTTCCTTGGCATCACAGTTTCCCTTTTTCATCTCAATCCTTTACTATGCTTTTGTTGTGAATTCAGATTAATAGCTCCAGTTATATAATATTTGGGATTTTTTATCACCTACATAACCATACTACACCAAGTTGGGTGGGGCATTTCAGTGTACTTTTTGCCATATTTTTGGTCTATACTCCTGTTACTTCCCAATTAAAGATTTTCAAACCAATTGGTGTGGAGTCTTCGTTTTCGTTCAACAACAAAGTAGTTGGGTGAGGTTATTACAGATAAATTGCCCTGCTTAGGGGTTAGAGGTTAGGTTCAGGCAAGGGGTCCTATGGTTAGGGTTAGAATAGAGGGTCTCTGATTAGGGATAGGGGTTTCATGACTGTCTTCTCAAATTAGAGTTGAAGTCCAGAACATTTGACTAAGAGAGTCATTAAAAGCACAAGACTACTGGACTGAGGACCAGGAAGCGAGAACCCGGAGGAGGCACTGGCGGGTTAGGATAGGGGAAAATGATCCTGCCTCCTTTAAAAAGGTGGCAGGAGGTGCACGGTCCTTCACTCCAGGGGGCTCCCTGGTCCCCATTTGTCACAGGTCCTGTGCCCTTAAACTAGTAATGTAGTTATTACACGCTGTGATTACAGATACGTGGACTATTTATATTAAACTTTAAACGAACTTTTTACAAATATACATTTTTTATGCTTAAGTCTCTCCACTCGTCCGAGGGAGGGTTCGTGGCTTAGTCAGGTAAGTAAATTTTGGTTTAGTCTGGAAGCCCTGTCGCGACGTTTCGAAATCTTTTGTTTCTTCATCAGGCAAGGGCAGGTAAGTATGTCAGTTCGAATTAGTCATGAGTTGTCCCCATTGTGAGTCTCTGTGAGAGCTTGTGTCCCTGCTTTTATATCCCATCTAGCTCCTCCCCTTTGAAGAATTTCCCAGTCCAGAATTTCCCAGTTCCTTGGCATCACAGTTTCCCTTTTTCATCTCAATCCTTTACTATGCTTTTGTTGTGAATTCAGATTAATAGCTCCAGTTATATAATATTTGGGATTTTTTATCACCTACATAACCATACTACACCAAGTTGGGTGGGGCATTTCAGTGTACTTTTTGCCATATTTTTGGTCTATACTCCTGTTACTTCCCAATTAAAGATTTTCAAACCAATTGGTGTGGAGTCTTCGTTTTCGTTCAACAACAAAGTAGTTGGGTGAGGTTATTACAGATAAATTGCCCTGCTTAGGGGTTAGAGGTTAGGTTCAGGCAAGGGGTCCTATGGTTAGGGTTAGAATAGAGGGTCTCTGATTAGGGATAGGGGTTTCATGACTGTCTTCTCAAATTAGAGTTGAAGTCCAGAACATTTGACTAAGAGAGTCATTAAAAGCACAAGACTACTGGACTGAGGACCAGGAAGCGAGAACCCGGAGGAGGCACTGGCGGGTTAGGATAGGGGAAAATGATCCTGCCTCCTTTAAAAAGGTGGCAGGAGGTGCACGGTCCTTCACTCCAGGGGGCTCCCTGGTCCCCATTTGTCACAGGTCCTGTGCCCTTAAACTAGTAATGTAGTTATTACACGCTGTGATTACAGATACGTGGACTATTTATATTAAACTTTAAACGAACTTTTTACAAATATACATTTTTTATGCTTAAGTCTCTCCACTCGTCCGAGGGAGGGTTCGTGGCTTAGTCAGGTAAGTAAATTTTGGTTTAGTCTGGAAGCCCTGTCGCGACGTTTCGAAATCTTTTGTTTCTTCATCAGGCAAGGGCAGGTAAGTATGTCAGTTCGAATTAGTCATGAGTTGTCCCCATTGTGAGTCTCTGTGAGAGCTTGTGTCCCTGCTTTTATATCCCATCTAGCTCCTCCCCTTTGAAGAATTTCCCAGTCCAGAATTTCCCAGTTCCTTGGCATCACAGTTTCCCTTTTTCATCTCAATCCTTTACTATGCTTTTGTTGTGAATTCAGATTAATAGCTCCAGTTATATAATATTTGGGATTTTTTATCACCTACATAACCATACTACACCAAGTTGGGTGGGGCATTTCAGTGTACTTTTTGCCATATTTTTGGTCTATACTCCTGTTACTTCCCAATTAAAGATTTTCAAACCAATTGGTGTGGAGTCTTCGTTTTCGTTCAACAACAAAGTAGTTGGGTGAGGTTATTACAGATAAATTGCCCTGCTTAGGGGTTAGAGGTTAGGTTCAGGCAAGGGGTCCTATGGTTAGGGTTAGAATAGAGGGTCTCTGATTAGGGATAGGGGTTTCATGACTGTCTTCTCAAATTAGAGTTGAAGTCCAGAACATTTGACTAAGAGAGTCATTAAAAGCACAAGACTACTGGACTGAGGACCAGGAAGCGAGAACCCGGAGGAGGCACTGGCGGGTTAGGATAGGGGAAAATGATCCTGCCTCCTTTAAAAAGGTGGCAGGAGGTGCACGGTCCTTCACTCCAGGGGGCTCCCTGGTCCCCATTTGTCACAGGTCCTGTGCCCTTAAACTAGTAATGTAGTTATTACACGCTGTGATTACAGATACGTGGACTATTTATATTAAACTTTAAACGAACTTTTTACAAATATACATTTTTTATGCTTAAGTCTCTCCACTCGTCCGAGGGAGGGTTCGTGGCTTAGTCAGGTAAGTAAATTTTGGTTTAGTCTGGAAGCCCTGTCGCGACGTTTCGAAATCTTTTGTTTCTTCATCAGGCAAGGGCAGGTAAGTATGTCAGTTCGAATTAGTCATGAGTTGTCCCCATTGTGAGTCTCTGTGAGAGCTTGTGTCCCTGCTTTTATATCCCATCTAGCTCCTCCCCTTTGAAGAATTTCCCAGTCCAGAATTTCCCAGTTCCTTGGCATCACAGTTTCCCTTTTTCATCTCAATCCTTTACTATGCTTTTGTTGTGAATTCAGATTAATAGCTCCAGTTATATAATATTTGGGATTTTTTATCACCTACATAACCATACTACACCAAGTTGGGTGGGGCATTTCAGTGTACTTTTTGCCATATTTTTGGTCTATACTCCTGTTACTTCCCAATTAAAGATTTTCAAACCAATTGGTGTGGAGTCTTCGTTTTCGTTCAACAACAAAGTAGTTGGGTGAGGTTATTACAGATAAATTGCCCTGCTTAGGGGTTAGAGGTTAGGTTCAGGCAAGGGGTCCTATGGTTAGGGTTAGAATAGAGGGTCTCTGATTAGGGATAGGGGTTTCATGACTGTCTTCTCAAATTAGAGTTGAAGTCCAGAACATTTGACTAAGAGAGTCATTAAAAGCACAAGGGTTAGGGTTAGGGTTAGGGTTAGGGTTAGGGTTAGGGTTAGGGTTAGGGTTAGGGTTAGGGTTAGGGTTAGGGTTAGGGTTAGGGTTAGGGTTAGGGTTAGGGTTAGGGTTGGGGTTAGGGTTGGGGTTGGGGTTAGGGTTGGGGTTAGGGTTGGGGTTGGGGTTGGGGTTGGGGTTGGGGTTAGGGTTAGGGTTAGGGTTAGGGTTAGGGTTAGGGTTAGGGTTAGGGTTAGGGTTAGGGTTAGGGTTAGGGTTAGGGTTAGGGTTAGGGTTAGGGTTAGGGTTAGGGTTAGGGTTAGGGTTAGGGTTAGGGTTAGGGTTAGGGTTAGGGTTAGGGTTAGGGTTAGGGTTAGGGTTAGGGTTAGGGTTAGGGTTAGGGTTAGGGTTAGGGTTAGGGTTAGGGTTAGGGTTAGGGTTAGGGTTAGGGTTAGGGTTAGGGTTAGGGTTAGGGTTAGGGTTAGGGTTAGGGTTAGGGTTAGGGTTAGGGTTAGGGTTAGGGTTAGGGTTAGGGTTAGGGTTAGGGTTAGGGTTAGGGTTAGGGTTAGGGTTAGGGTTAGGGTTAGGGTTAGGGTTAGGGTTAGGGTTAGGGTTAGGGTTAGGGTTAGGGTTAGGGTTAGGGTTAGGGTTAGGGTTAGGGTTAGGGTTAGGGTTAGGGTTAGGGTTAGGGTTAGGGTTAGGGTTAGGGTTAGGGTTAGGGTTAGGGTTAGGGTTAGGGTTAGGGTTAGGGTTAGGGTTAGGGTTAGGGTTAGGGTTAGGGTTAGGGTTAGGGTTAGGGTTAGGGTTAGGGTTAGGGTTAGGGTTAGGGTTAGGGTTAGGGTTAGGGTTAGGGTTAGGGTTAGGGTTAGGGTTAGGGTTAGGGTTAGGGTTAGGGTTAGGGTTAGGGTTAGGGTTAGGGTTAGGGTTAGGGTTAGGGTTAGGGTTAGGGTTAGGGTTAGGGTTAGGGTTAGGGTTAGGGTTAGGGTTAGGGTTAGGGTTAGGGTTAGGGTTAGGGTTAGGGTTAGGGTTAGGGTTAGGGTTAGGGTTAGGGTTAGGGTTAGGGTTAGGGTTAGGGTTAGGGTTAGGGTTAGGGTTAGGGTTAGGGTTAGGGTTAGGGTTAGGGTTAGGGTTAGGGTTAGGGTTAGGGTTAGGGTTAGGGTTAGGGTTAGGGTTAGGGTTAGGGTTAGGGTTAGGGTTAGGGTTAGGGTTAGGGTTAGGGTTAGGGTTAGGGTTAGGGTTAGGGTTAGGGTTAGGGTTAGGGTTAGGGTTAGGGTTAGGGTTAGGGTTAGGGTTAGGGTTAGGGTTAGGGTTAGGGTTAGGGTTAGGGTTAGGGTTAGGGTTAGGGTTAGGGTTAGGGTTAGGGTTAGGGTTAGGGTTAGGGTTAGGGTTAGGGTTAGGGTTAGGGTTAGGGTTAGGGTTAGGGTTAGGGTTAGGGTTAGGGTTAGGGTTAGGGTTAGGGTTAGGGTTAGGGTTAGGGTTAGGGTTAGGGTTAGGGTTAGGGTTAGGGTTAGGGTTAGGGTTAGGGTTAGGGTTAGGGTTAGGGTTAGGGTTAGGGTTAGGGTTAGGGTTAGGGTTAGGGTTAGGGTTAGGGTTAGGGTTAGGGTTAGGGTTAGGGTTAGGGTTAGGGTTAGGGTTAGGGTTAGGGTTAGGGTTAGGGTTAGGGTTAGGGTTAGGGTTAGGGTTAGGGTTAGGGTTAGGGTTAGGGTTAGGGTTAGGGTTAGGGTTAGGGTTAGGGTTAGGGTTAGGGTTAGGGTTAGGGTTAGGGTTAGGGTTAGGGTTAGGGTTAGGGTTAGGGTTAGGGTTAGGGTTAGGGTTAGGGTTAGGGTTAGGGTTAGGGTTAGGGTTAGGGTTAGGGTTAGGGTTAGGGTTAGGGTTAGGGTTAGGGTTAGGGTTAGGGTTAGGGTTAGGGTTAGGGTTAGGGTTAGGGTTAGGGTTAGGGTTAGGGTTAGGGTTAGGGTTAGGGTTAGGGTTAGGGTTAGGGTTAGGGTTAGGGTTAGGGTTAGGGTTAGGGTTAGGGTTAGGGTTAGGGTTAGGGTTAGGGTTAGGGTTAGGGTTAGGGTTAGGGTTAGGGTTAGGGTTAGGGTTAGGGTTAGGGTTAGGGTTAGGGTTAGGGTTAGGGTTAGGGTTAGGGTTAGGGTTAGGGTTAGGGTTAGGGTTAGGGTTAGGGTTAGGGTTAGGGTTAGGGTTAGGGTTAGGGTTAGGGTTAGGGTTAGGGTTAGGGTTAGGGTTAGGGTTAGGGTTAGGGTTAGGGTTAGGGTTAGGGTTAGGGTTAGGGTTAGGGTTAGGGTTAGGGTTAGGGTTAGGGTTAGGGTTAGGGTTAGGGTTAGGGTTAGGGTTAGGGTTAGGGTTAGGGTTAGGGTTAGGGTTAGGGTTAGGGTTAGGGTTAGGGTTAGGGTTAGGGTTAGGGTTAGGGTTAGGGTTAGGGTTAGGGTTAGGGTTAGGGTTAGGGTTAGGGTTAGGGTTAGGGTTAGGGTTAGGGTTAGGGTTAGGGTTAGGGTTAGGGTTAGGGTTAGGGTTAGGGTTAGGGTTAGGGTTAGGGTTAGGGTTAGGGTTAGGGTTAGGGTTAGGGTTAGGGTTAGGGTTAGGGTTAGGGTTAGGGTTAGGGTTAGGGTTAGGGTTAGGGTTAGGGTTAGGGTTAGGGTTAGGGTTAGGGTTAGGGTTAGGGTTAGGGTTAGGGTTAGGGTTAGGGTTAGGGTTAGGGTTAGGGTTAGGGTTAGGGTTAGGGTTAGGGTTAGGGTTAGGGTTAGGGTTAGGGTTAGGGTTAGGGTTAGGGTTAGGGTTAGGGTTAGGGTTAGGGTTAGGGTTAGGGTTAGGGTTAGGGTTAGGGTTAGGGTTAGGGTTAGGGTTAGGGTTAGGGTTAGGGTTAGGGTTAGGGTTAGGGTTAGGGTTAGGGTTAGGGTTAGGGTTAGGGTTAGGGTTAGGGTTAGGGTTAGGGTTAGGGTTAGGGTTAGGGTTAGGGTTAGGGTTAGGGTTAGGGTTAGGGTTAGGGTTAGGGTTAGGGTTAGGGTTAGGGTTAGGGTTAGGGTTAGGGTTAGGGTTAGGGTTAGGGTTAGGGTTAGGGTTAGGGTTAGGGTTAGGGTTAGGGTTAGGGTTAGGGTTAGGGTTAGGGTTAGGGTTAGGGTTAGGGTTAGGGTTAGGGTTAGGGTTAGGGTTAGGGTTAGGGTTAGGGTTAGGGTTAGGGTTAGGGTTAGGGTTAGGGTTAGGGTTAGGGTTAGGGTTAGGGTTAGGGTTAGGGTTAGGGTTAGGGTTAGGGTTAGGGTTAGGGTTAGGGTTAGGGTTAGGGTTAGGGTTAGGGTTAGGGTTAGGGTTAGGGTTAGGGTTAGGGTTAGGGTTAGGGTTAGGGTTAGGGTTAGGGTTAGGGTTAGGGTTAGGGTTAGGGTTAGGGTTAGGGTTAGGGTTAGGGTTAGGGTTAGGGTTAGGGTTAGGGTTAGGGTTAGGGTTAGGGTTAGGGTTAGGGTTAGGGTTAGGGTTAGGGTTAGGGTTAGGGTTAGGGTTAGGGTTAGGGTTAGGGTTAGGGTTAGGGTTAGGGTTAGGGTTAGGGTTAGGGTTAGGGTTAGGGTTAGGGTTAGGGTTAGGGTTAGGGTTAGGGTTAGGGTTAGGGTTAGGGTTAGGGTTAGGGTTAGGGTTAGGGTTAGGGTTAGGGTTAGGGTTAGGGTTAGGGTTAGGGTTAGGGTTAGGGTTAGGGTTAGGGTTAGGGTTAGGGTTAGGGTTAGGGTTAGGGTTAGGGTTAGGGTTAGGGTTAGGGTTAGGGTTAGGGTTAGGGTTAGGGTTAGGGTTAGGGTTAGGGTTAGGGTTAGGGTTAGGGTTAGGGTTAGGGTTAGGGTTAGGGTTAGGGTTAGGGTTAGGGTTAGGGTTAGGGTTAGGGTTAGGGTTAGGGTTAGGGTTAGGGTTAGGGTTAGGGTTAGGGTTAGGGTTAGGGTTAGGGTTAGGGTTAGGGTTAGGGTTAGGGTTAGGGTTAGGGTTAGGGTTAGGGTTAGGGTTAGGGTTAGGGTTAGGGTTAGGGTTAGGGTTAGGGTTAGGGTTAGGGTTAGGGTTAGGGTTAGGGTTAGGGTTAGGGTTAGGGTTAGGGTTAGGGTTAGGGTTAGGGTTAGGGTTAGGGTTAGGGTTAGGGTTAGGGTTAGGGTTAGGGTTAGGGTTAGGGTTAGGGTTAGGGTTAGGGTTAGGGTTAGGGTTAGGGTTAGGGTTAGGGTTAGGGTTAGGGTTAGGGTTAGGGTTAGGGTTAGGGTTAGGGTTAGGGTTAGGGTTAGGGTTAGGGTTAGGGTTAGGGTTAGGGTTAGGGTTAGGGTTAGGGTTAGGGTTAGGGTTAGGGTTAGGGTTAGGGTTAGGGTTAGGGTTAGGGTTAGGGTTAGGGTTAGGGTTAGGGTTAGGGTTAGGGTTAGGGTTAGGGTTAGGGTTAGGGTTAGGGTTAGGGTTAGGGTTAGGGTTAGGGTTAGGGTTAGGGTTAGGGTTAGGGTTAGGGTTAGGGTTAGGGTTAGGGTTAGGGTTAGGGTTAGGGTTAGGGTTAGGGTTAGGGTTAGGGTTAGGGTTAGGGTTAGGGTTAGGGTTAGGGTTAGGGTTAGGGTTAGGGTTAGGGTTAGGGTTAGGGTTAGGGTTAGGGTTAGGGTTAGGGTTAGGGTTAGGGTTAGGGTTAGGGTTAGGGTTAGGGTTAGGGTTAGGGTTAGGGTTAGGGTTAGGGTTAGGGTTAGGGTTAGGGTTAGGGTTAGGGTTAGGGTTAGGGTTAGGGTTAGGGTTAGGGTTAGGGTTAGGGTTAGGGTTAGGGTTAGGGTTAGGGTTAGGGTTAGGGTTAGGGTTAGGGTTAGGGTTAGGGTTAGGGTTAGGGTTAGGGTTAGGGTTAGGGTTAGGGTTAGGGTTAGGGTTAGGGTTAGGGTTAGGGTTAGGGTTAGGGTTAGGGTTAGGGTTAGGGTTAGGGTTAGGGTTAGGGTTAGGGTTAGGGTTAGGGTTAGGGTTAGGGTTAGGGTTAGGGTTAGGGTTAGGGTTAGGGTTAGGGTTAGGGTTAGGGTTAGGGTTAGGGTTAGGGTTAGGGTTAGGGTTAGGGTTAGGGTTAGGGTTAGGGTTAGGGTTAGGGTTAGGGTTAGGGTTAGGGTTAGGGTTAGGGTTAGGGTTAGGGTTAGGGTTAGGGTTAGGGTTAGGGTTAGGGTTAGGGTTAGGGTTAGGGTTAGGGTTAGGGTTAGGGTTAGGGTTAGGGTTAGGGTTAGGGTTAGGGTTAGGGTTAGGGTTAGGGTTAGGGTTAGGGTTAGGGTTAGGGTTAGGGTTAGGGTTAGGGTTAGGGTTAGGGTTAGGGTTAGGGTTAGGGTTAGGGTTAGGGTTAGGGTTAGGGTTAGGGTTAGGGTTAGGGTTAGGGTTAGGGTTAGGGTTAGGGTTAGGGTTAGGGTTAGGGTTAGGGTTAGGGTTAGGGTTAGGGTTAGGGTTAGGGTTAGGGTTAGGGTTAGGGTTAGGGTTAGGGTTAGGGTTAGGGTTAGGGTTAGGGTTAGGGTTAGGGTTAGGGTTAGGGTTAGGGTTAGGGTTAGGGTTAGGGTTAGGGTTAGGGTTAGGGTTAGGGTTAGGGTTAGGGTTAGGGTTAGGGTTAGGGTTAGGGTTAGGGTTAGGGTTAGGGTTAGGGTTAGGGTTAGGGTTAGGGTTAGGGTTAGGGTTAGGGTTAGGGTTAGGGTTAGGGTTAGGGTTAGGGTTAGGGTTAGGGTTAGGGTTAGGGTTAGGGTTAGGGTTAGGGTTAGGGTTAGGGTTAGGGTTAGGGTTAGGGTTAGGGTTAGGGTTAGGGTTAGGGTTAGGGTTAGGGTTAGGGTTAGGGTTAGGGTTAGGGTTAGGGTTAGGGTTAGGGTTAGGGTTAGGGTTAGGGTTAGGGTTAGGGTTAGGGTTAGGGTTAGGGTTAGGGTTAGGGTTAGGGTTAGGGTTAGGGTTAGGGTTAGGGTTAGGGTTAGGGTTAGGGTAGGGTTAGGGTTAGGGTTAGGGTTAGGGTTAGGGTTAGGGTTAGGGTTAGGGTTAGGGTTAGGGTTAGGGTTAGGGTTAGGGTTAGGGTTAGGGTTAGGGTTAGGGTTAGGGTTAGGGTTAGGGTTAGGGTTAGGGTTAGGGTTAGGGTTAGGGTTAGGGTTAGGGTTAGGGTTAGGGTTAGGGTTAGGGTTAGGGTTAGGGTTAGGGTTAGGGTTAGGGTTAGGGTTAGGGTTAGGGTTAGGGTTAGGGTTAGGGTTAGGGTTAGGGTTAGGGTTAGGGTTAGGGTTAGGGTTAGGGTTAGGGTTAGGGTTAGGGTTAGGGTTAGGGTTAGGGTTAGGGTTAGGGTTAGGGTTAGGGTTAGGGTTAGGGTTAGGGTTAGGGTTAGGGTTAGGGTTAGGGTTAGGGTTAGGGTTAGGGTTAGGGTTAGGGTTAGGGTTAGGGTTAGGGTTAGGGTTAGGGTTAGGGTTAGGGTTAGGGTTAGGGTTAGGGTTAGGGTTAGGGTTAGGGTTAGGGTTAGGGTTAGGGTTAGGGTTAGGGTTAGGGTTAGGGTTAGGGTTAGGGTTAGGGTTAGGGTTAGGGTTAGGGTTAGGGTTAGGGTTAGGGTTAGGGTTAGGGTTAGGGTTAGGGTTAGGGTTAGGGTTAGGGTTAGGGTTAGGGTTAGGGTTAGGGTTAGGGTTAGGGTTAGGGTTAGGGTTAGGGTTAGGGTTAGGGTTAGGGTTAGGGTTAGGGTTAGGGTTAGGGTTAGGGTTAGGGTTAGGGTTAGGGTTAGGGTTAGGGTTAGGGTTAGGGTTAGGGTTAGGGTTAGGGTTAGGGTTAGGGTTAGGGTTAGGGTTAGGGTTAGGGTTAGGGTTAGGGTTAGGGTTAGGGTTAGGGTTAGGGTTAGGGTTAGGGTTAGGGTTAGGGTTAGGGTTAGGGTTAGGGTTAGGGTTAGGGTTAGGGTTAGGGTTAGGGTTAGGGTTAGGGTTAGGGTTAGGGTTAGGGTTAGGGTTAGGGTTAGGGTTAGGGTTAGGGTTAGGGTTAGGGTTAGGGTTAGGGTTAGGGTTAGGGTTAGGGTTAGGGTTAGGGTTAGGGTTAGGGTTAGGGTTAGGGTTAGGGTTAGGGTTAGGGTTAGGGTTAGGGTTAGGGTTAGGGTTAGGGTTAGGGTTAGGGTTAGGGTTAGGGTTAGGGTTAGGGTTAGGGTTAGGGTTAGGGTTAGGGTTAGGGTTAGGGTTAGGGTTAGGTTAGGGTTAGGGTTAGGGTTAGGGTTAGGGTTAGGGTTAGGGTTAGGGTTAGGGTTAGGGTTAGGGTTAGGGTTAGGGTTAGGGTTAGGGTTAGGGTTAGGGTTAGGGTTAGGGTTAGGGTTAGGGTTAGGGTTAGGGTTAGGGTTAGGGTTAGGGTTAGGGTTAGGGTTAGGGTTAGGGTTAGGGTTAGGGTTAGGGTTAGGGTTAGGGTTAGGGTTAGGGTTAGGGTTAGGGTTAGGGTTAGGGTTAGGGTTAGGGTTAGGGTTAGGGTTAGGGTTAGGTTAGGGTTAGGGTTAGGGTTAGGGTTAGGGTTAGGGTTAGGGTTAGGGTTAGGGTTAGGGTTAGGGTTAGGGTTAGGGTTAGGGTTAGGGTTAGGGTTAGGGTTAGGGTTAGGTGTAAGGTTAGGGTTAGGGTTAGGGTTAGGGTTAGGGTTAGGGTTAGGGTTAGGGTTAGGGTTAGGGTTAGGGTTAGGGTTAGGGTTAGGTTGGTTAGGGTTAGGGTTAGGGTAGGGGTTAGGGTTAGGGTTAGGGTTTGGTTAGGGTGGTTAGGGTTAGGGTTAGGGTTGGTTGGGTTAAGGGTTAGGGTTAGGGTTAGGGTTAGGGTTAGGGTTAGGGTTAGGGTTAGGGTTAGGGTTAGGGTTAGGGTTAGGGTTAGGGTTAGGGTTAGGGTTAGGGTTAGGGTTAGGGTTAGGGGTAGGGGTTGTAAGGGTTAGGGTTAGGGTTAGGGTT
Organism: Limanda limanda; assembly: GCF_963576545.1. NCBI lineage: Eukaryota > Metazoa > Chordata > Actinopteri > Pleuronectiformes > Pleuronectidae > Limanda > Limanda limanda. The sequence goes on along the minus strand of NC_083646.1, from coordinate 54 downwards.
AGGGTTAGGGTTAGGGGTTAGGGTTAGGGTTAGGGTTAGGGTTAGGGTTAGGGG